>NC_045444.1:111926181-112226181 GCF_002776525.5 Piliocolobus tephrosceles | reverse complement strand
TGGTATATCAGAATCCGTTGCTATTGTCATGTTGAATATTTTATTTCACACAAGCTAATTTAAAAGCCTACCTCTACTGGCTCAGTAGATTAGACATGGAATTGGATGGTGTCACATTCTCTGGGAATGGGAACCCTTCGTTTTACTGTAAATACCAAGAGCTCTCATCCTCAGTGTCTGATCTCCTGGGCTTTCATACTACTTGGAGAAATTGCAGATTTTTTGAGGAGAAATATCACTTGTTCATTTTGCATCTCTCTTTACAGTATAGAGTCCTGTCCCCAGTTGCTTTGTAAAGGTAGATCTCGAAATAAATTGATTAGATTAATTTTCTTCTTAAAATTTGTTCTTAATAATTGTTCAGGGAACTTGCTGTAGCTTCTTGGAGTTTTAAAAAAGACTAACTAGCATGATGAGTGGTAATGATGGCTGCTTTTGCCAGACCCATTTTTTGTCTGTGCACCAAAAATGTGACTTGGGGCTGGTTTGGAAGGACTTTGAAGTGACAGAATAGCTTGAAAGCCCTGATTAAAGAGGACTTGTTTACAAAACAAACTTTAAGATTATAGGAAAACTTCCTCAGTGACTTTTTTAGGTCTTTGATTCAATGAACCAGATCCTTCTTTTCTCCCATGGGGTGAAGCTGACCTAGACCACAAGAGAGAATGTCTCGCAGATAAGCTTGCCAAATCCATGCCCGATACAATTAGTGGGAAGCAAACTATAATCTTTAAAGAGCAGGTGGAGGAATGATGAACAAAAACAAAACCCGTGTTTGGCCATATCTCCTGTTTTACTGACCATTCATATTTTTGCAAACGTTTAATTAAGGAGACTTTTTTATTTTATTTTTCATCTTGGAGCTATAAATATGGTACTTCCAATCATAGATATTCTTGGAGCAGGTGATGAAACTAAAATGTCAAACCAAAAAGGAAGACTTTTGAGTGTCGTATAATTTTAAGACTTCCTTTCTCTTCTCTCTCTCTCTCTCTTTTGTTATTTGTGTGTGTGTTTGTTTTTAAAATCTGACTGCTTTATTTTCAATGATATTTCTCATGGAACCACATTCTTCATTCCTGAGGGTCAGTAATTCTCAAAGGCTGCTCTCAGAGACATGTGAATAGGCTGTTTTTCTCAGCATCGTGTTTCCCACCTCTAGTCCACAGCATGAAATATTATACACACTCAGTAAATAGTTGTTGAATAAATGGAATAAAAGCCAATAGGATCTTGTCTTCCGGTGTGACCTTTTTTTTTTGACTTCCTTTTCATGTGCTAGCCGTAAAAGCATTTTGATAAAGCTGTGAATAGACATTACTATTAGCACGTGTAAAATTCTTCCTGAAGGTTTCTTACATTTATTTGCTCCATCTCAAAATCTTGCCATTAACAGATTTTCTGTTATTTTTCAGAATTTTTGAGAATTTCTCTGACTGCTTTAATCACTATGGTCCCTACCACCCCACTTATTCTCCATTGTACTAATTCTTTCCTTCTCTTCATCACACTTAGTGTGATAGGAAATGGGACTTTTACATGTTTACTGCCTGTTTCCACCACTGAAATGCAGTTCACTAGGTCTAAGTGAGCAGGGACCTGGCCTCTCTCATTCACTGTTCTACTGCCAAAATTTAACATAGTTCTGAGCTCATCATAAGAGCTTAATAAATATTTGTTATAAATAAATTTTTTCATTACAAAACATAAATGTTTCATTCAGTAAAGTTAGCATTCATTTGTTAATTTTAGAAAAAGTTTTTCAAAATAGCTTTAAGTTATATTTCATCCACATGATATTTAAGGTATATAAATTATTGCAGAATATGAAATGAACATTGTGATTTCATCTCAACTTATCTATTTTATTTTCTATTATGGTTTGTTTTAATACATAAGACTTTTCTGTGTTATATGTACTATGTTCAGGCTGTTAACTAAAATAAGCTGCCAAGAATATGCGTCAGAATAGAAATACCTGAGATAAACACTTCATTACATTTGCCTTTACACTTATAAAATTCATCTAAGTAGGTATAATTAAAAGTTTTGATTTGTATAAAATGATCTGAAGAAAGACCAACTGCAAGAAGCAACATATAAAATCAGAACAGGAGCCAAAAATTATATTTATTCACTGTTGGCTTTTTTTAGTTTTGTGCATGTCTTAGTCCGTTTGGGCTGTTATAACAGAGGACTATAGATCAGATGGATTATAAACAACAGAAAATTATTTCTCACAGTTCTAGAGCCTGGGAAGTCCGAGATGAAGGTGTCAGCAGATTCAGTGTCTTTGGAGGGCTCATTTCCTGGTTCGTATCTAAATGGCGGTCTTCCCTTTGAGGCTTCACATAGCCAAAAGGCTAAGGGCACTCTCTAGAGTCTCCTCAATATGAACACTAAGGACACTAATCCCATTCATGACAGTGAAGTCCTAATAACCTAATCAACTACTAAAGGTCCCACCTCCAAATATCATCACATTTGGGGATTAAGATTTTAGCATTTAGATTTTGGGAGTACACAAAATTCAATCTATAGCGTTCCATCCCTGTCCTCTCCAAATTTATGTCTTTCTCACATGGAAAACATGTTAATTACATCACAACAGTTGCAGCATTTGTTCCAGCATCAACTATAAAGTGAAAACCCAAAGTGTAATCTAAATATCATCTAAATATCATCTACATCAGATATGGGTGAGACTCAAAATATGATTTATCTTGAGGCAAATTCCTCTTCAGCTGCGAACCTGTGAAACTCAACAAGTTATATGCATCCAAAATATAATATCGGGACAGGTGTAGTTTAAAGATATCCATTTCAAAATGGAAAAACAGGAAAGAAGAAAGAAGTAATGGATCCCAATTGAGTCCAAATGACAAGGCAAACTCCATGAGATCAAAGGCTTAAAAATAATCCTTTGTGACTTGATATGTTCTTCTTCAAGTAAGTCCAAATGACAAGGCAAACTCCTTGACATCTAAGGCTTAAAAATAATCCTCTGTGCCTTGATATGTTCTTTTTCAGGTCCACTGGGCTGAAGGTCGCACCATCAAGACACACTGGGGTGGCAGTCTTGTTCCTGCAGCTTTGCTGGTCAGAGTTGGGCATTCATAGCTTTGATCAGCCCTGTGTTCAGTGGTTTTGGACAGAAGCCATCTGGTATGTTGAAAGGAAGGCAATGGTCCCCTCCATTTGAAACTGAGGAGGTAGCCTTGATTATCTCTAAGTCACCTTTAGGCTCACACTTGTCTTAAGGAATAACATCTGGTTTCTGTTGAGATTAATAATTAGGCCCATGATTCACATTCATACTTGTCTCCACATCAATGGATCAATTGGCGACATCCTTAATGTCCTTTTCTGGACATACTTTCTCATGTTTTGCCATATGAATTGGTTAAAAACTTTCAAAATTTTGAAGTTCCAATTCCTCTCTGCTTAGCAATTCTGCCTTTAAGTCAATTGTCTTCTCTCTCATCTTACCATAAGCAGTTAGGAAGAGCTAAGCTTCACCTTGAACACTTTGCTTAGAAATCGCTTCAGCTAAATATCTAATTTTACCACTCACAAATTGTAACTTCCACAAAACACTAGAACATGGACACAATTCAACCAACTTCTCTGCCACTTTATAAAATGAATCTCCTTTCTTCCATTTCTAATAATGCTTTTTTTCAATTAAGAACTCATCAAATGATCGTCCCTATTTGTACCAACACTCTGTTCATCACTGTTACTATGGTTTGAGTCTGGTGTGTCCCATGTGAAACTCATGTTGAAATTTTATCCCCAGTTCTGCAATGTTGACAGATAAGACCTATAATAGATGATTGGGTCATGAGGGCAGGATTAATGGATTAATGGGTTACCACAGGAGTGGATTAGTTTTCAAGAGAGTAAGTCTGTTACAAAAGCCAGTCTGGCTCTCAGTGCACCCCTCTTGCCCCATGATGCCTTCCGCCATGTTATGACGCAGCACGTGGCCCTCACAGGAAGTCAGTCAGATGTGGCTGCCCAATCTGGACTTCCCAGCGTCCAGAACTGTGAGAAATGAACCTCTTTTCTTTATAAATTACCGAGTCTCAGGTATTGTGTTATAGGAACAGGACTAAGGCAATTACTTAAGCATTAAGAAGATTCAGGCTTTCTCCACAACTCTCTTTTTATCTCTGAGCCCTCGCCAGAATTTCTTCTAAAGTTCTATTCACAGCAATGTAGGGTTTCTCTAGTATGCACTTCCAAACTCTTCCAGCCTCTACCCATCACCCAATTTCAAAGCTGTTTCCACATTTTTAGGAATTTGTTACAGAAGCACAACCACTTCTCTGTATCAATTTCTATCTTAGACTGTTTGGGCAGCTGTAATAAAATGCTACAGGTTAGGTGGATACTTTGCATGTGAGGATGTAAATTTTGGGAGTCCAGTGGTGGAGTGTTATAAACGGAATGTTAACATCCCCCTAAAATTTGTATATTGAAATTCTAACCACTTAGTACTTGATAGTATTAAGAAGTGGGGCTTTTGGTAGGTAATGAGGACATGAGGGCTCCACCCTCGTGAATGAGATTAGTGGCCTTATGAAAAGACTTCTGAAAGCTCCCTTGGTTCTTCTGCCATATAAGGACTCAGCCAAAGATGGCTGTGAACCAAGATGTGGGCCCTCACCAGACATTGAATCTGTTGGTGCTTGATCTTGGGCTTCCCAGCCTCAAGAACTGTGAAAACTAAATTTCTGTTGTTTATGAGTCCCCCAATCTACAGTATTTTCTTACAGCAACCCAAATGGACTAAGACAGTGTATTTTGATATATTAAGATAGACTATTACACAATAAAACTATAAATAATGTGGTTTTACTGAAATGTAATGACTATAGAAATGAAAACTTCCCTAAGGCATTCAGTTTTAATACTTCATCATTTTAAAATTTTTCTTAAATTAAAAAAATAAACAAATGTTCAAGAATCTTGGTACTGGATATTTAAATAATTTTACAGAAAAAAAAGAATTAAAGCTTTCTTAGTATAAGCTGTGATGGTAATGAAAAACTTATTTTTCTTACCATACAGTTTTGCATTTTTTTCCTACCAGTTTTCTTATCCCAAATTATCATCACTCTGGCTACACCGTTTATGTTATATTATTTTCTAAGTAAGCATGTAATAGTCACATTGAATATAATACAAACTTTATTGAATATTTTTCAATGTTTAATGAATGTTTATGATCTTCTTTATGATTGAAGATCACAGATCAGTGATATCCAATAATCATTATTGCTTTCTGCAGTAATAAAAGTGTTTTATTTTTATTTGCCCAACATGGTAGCCACTAGCCACATGTGGCTTTTGAACACTTGAAATGTGGCTAGTGTACTTAAAGAAATTAATTTTTAATGTCATTTAATATTATTAATTTAAATTTAAATAGATACCCATGGCTAGTAGCTACCATATTGGGCAGCACAGATATAAGTTATGGGTTTGAAATATTTTTCCTGCTTTCACTTCCCAAACTCACAAAAGACCAATTTTAGAAGGGCCAATACAGTGTTAGTTCTCAATATTTCTGGAGTTCATCTGGCATAAGGACTTAAAGATTACCATTAAATTACAAACAAAATTATGCTTCTCACTTAAAGTTACCCAGGCTCTGTCTTTTCTTTTTTCACGCTAAGGTTTTGTCTGGGTTTAAAAATCAGAGGGTCAAAGTAAGGCTGATTTTGCAGGATTCCATCTGGGAGTGGAAATAATAATGGGTGAGTGCCAGATATCTCAAGAAGGAGCCAGCACTCGTGAGATCCACAGCCAAATTTACCAGATAAGGAAGAAGACAGAATGACAGAGAAAGAGAATCAGACAGAACAATATTAATAAAACTGTTTTGTTTAGCTAGGTCTGAACAAAATGGTTTTATTTATATCAGTCTGAGGTTCAAACTAGGTAGGAATCTCACCATATTAAAAAAAAACAGATGTTTTTGGGGTTTGGGAGCAGGGGTTTTCATATACGAAGAAAATAAGATAAGAATTTTAGTTTTTTGCCAGGTGCGGTGGCTCATGCCTATAATCCTAGTACTTTGGGAGGCCGAGGCAGGTAGATTGCCTGAGTTCAGGAGTTCAAGACCAGCCGGGCAATACGGTGTAACTAGCTGGGTGTGATGGTGTGCGCCTGTAGTTCCAGCTACTCGCTACTCGGGAGGCTGAGGCAAGAGATTTGCTTGAATTCTGAACCTGGGAGACGGAGGTTGCAGTGAGCTGAGATCATGCCACTGCACTCCAGCCCAGGCGATAGAGTGAGACTCTGTCTCTAAATAAATAAATAAATAAATAAATAAATAAATAAATAAATAATTTTAGTGTTTTTAAAAATATGGGAAAAGTTGTTCTTTTACTTCCAGCAAACACACCTATTATTTTTGCTTCCTATAAGTCATAAGATTTGGAACAGAACATATTATATTCCAAATTGAACTACATGAATGCATAATTGCCTATTTTCTTAGATATCATTACTCACTTGCCACACCCTTGAATATGAAACATAAATTAAATTTGTGGATTTCCTGTAACTGTAAAAATTATACATTTCTAAAAGGGTTTAACTCACCACAGAAATTATCAACCCCTTTCGGCTATTGGGCCCCATTAATCTCTGTCATATTTTGCAGATATATATCTGTCAGCTATGCTCAAAAGTTTGCTGTGCAACAAATACATGTATTTTACAAGAGAAAAACACATTTGGAAACCACTTTTATAATGAACACCTTTTTCTTCAGGCTCATTTTTTGGAGTTTAGAACTCCAAGTAATGGAAATGGACCTGTCTGCTATTGTGTAATGTAACAAATCCATAGGGGAAAATAGAATGAAATCAGAACCACAGAAAACCAGCTTCCTGCACTTCATCACCCTCCAAAGGAAACAAGGTGATATATAATACGTGTAATAGAGTCTTGTGGGCCAAAGACAAATAGAACAGGCTGTACATTCCATTTTCACTGGAAAAGTTACATTAGAAATATCACCAAATGAGCAAACTTTTTAAATGCCTGAAACAGAAACCAAGAAACAGTAGGTATATTTGAAGACAGAGATCTCTAGTAGATGCACTAATGAAATCTTCATTGAAGGGGATTATAAAAAAGTTCCTCAAGTCAGTGACCAGCTAATTTATCATCCAAACTGAGGCATATTGGAAAGTGAAAGTTGGTGCCATTAATAATTAAGTGACTCTTCCACACAAGCCAAGATGTGTGGCCATCCTAGTATGTGTCTCTCTTACTTAGCCTGTTATTCATCCTTCCTGGTGCCCCTCCATTACCCAAATACCACCATTTTTTAAGACACTGTTTAATTCCTATTGTAACAGTAGTACTTCCACAAACTCTTCAGCCCTCTTGGATATCTTCCTTGTTCATGCTTCTGCAACTCATAATCAGTTCTACAGGTTTATATTATATTTATCATTCACTTGTATGCAAGTTCTATTGCTATAATTACACTGGAAGCTTCTGAAACCAAGCATCTTGCTCCATTTTTCAAATCTCCCTAAAGCCCAAAACAGTCCCCTAGAAAGAGCTGCTCAACAAATACTCCTCTTCTTATTAGTTTCCTATATTTTCAAAGCCCCACTCAGGTCTTTCTTCTCCTATGAGGCCTTCTCAAACCAAAGCAGAGATAGCAAGTACTCTTCCTCTTATGGATTGTGGATATTGCTGGCTAAAACATAGCAATACTTCATATATCAATACTGACTGCCTTACACAATATGGTATCTTGCCAGCTGGATGACAAGGGCATTGAGGGTTAGCATTATGTCTTACCCTTTTTCCCATCTCCAGTGTCTCTCACCACACTTACATCTAGTGATGCTAGGAAACATGTAATGTTGAACATTCACAGCAACATCACAGTGACATATAGGTCATATGCAGCAGCATTTAGCATACATACAGGTCATATGTAGTAGCATCTGGCAAGGCCAGTTTAAGTAAAAATGACCCAGATAACATAGAACCAACCACGTCTTGTGTCATACATCTAGCTCCTACAGTAAAGGGGAGACGCTGTGGTCTCCCAGACACACTGGGACAAGCATAAAAATAGGACTGAAAGGGATAAGAAAAGACTGAAAGTTGACCTGGCTAGAAATAGAGTTCATTGTTATTATCTCCTGATCTCGCTTCAGTACAGGGCTAAAAGAATCTCAACTCAGTACAGGGCTAAAAGAATCTAGCCAGCTGCCCAGTCTGACAATGAAGAGAGACTCTGCGTGACCCAGAGAAAGCTCAAGCATGGATCAGGCGAGTGCAGTAAAAGGTGGTCCCAAACGGCAATCAAGGTGAAACTCCAGAGAGGCTAGGAGAAGGGCAACTGCATGGCAGGAAGCACATGAGAAAAAGCTGGTTCTGGTGCCCCAAGGAAGAAGACTGTGTTAGTTCATTTTCATACTGTTGATAAAGACATACTTGAGACTGGGCAGTTTTCAAAAGACAGAGGTTTATTGGATTTACAGTTCCTCGTGGCTGGGGAGGCTTCACAATCATGGTGGAAGGTGAAAGGTAAGGAGGAGCAAGTCACATCTTATGTGCATGGTGGCAGGCAAAAGGAGAGCCTGTGCAGGGAAATTCCCTTTTTTAAAACCATCGGATCTCATGAGACTTATTCACTATCATGAGAACAGCATGGGAAAGAATTGCCTCTATGATTCAATTATCTCCCACCAGCTCCCTCCCACAACACATGGTAATTATGGGAGCTACAGGATGAGATTTGGGTGGGGACACAGAGCCAAACCATATCAGAGACTGTTGGAGTTAGGCTAGCTTTAGGACCAAAATCAAGGCAGGACTCCGGACCACTGAGAGAACACTGTAGAAAAGCTACCATCGATGCAAGAACAGACTCTTTCATCGCCCACCAGAGAATGAGGGGAATCAGGATGTGATTTGAGCCCTGGCTGCAGTGCAGCAGCAGCGGCAGCTGGGACTCTTTTGAACCTATGATGATGGATGCAGAAACTGCCATGGCCTGGACACAGAGATGAAACCTGTTCATATCCCCAGCTGAGAAATACTAAGAGATAACATGAAACAGGAATGGAGAAGTCCATGCACAGAAGATGAGAAGAGAGTATACTTTCCCTATGGGCATTCTTTAGGATATTAAGGATAGAAGAAAGGAGAAAGTGGCAAGGTAAGTGTTGGAAAAGCTGGGTTAAACAAAATTAACCGTTTTCTTTTACTAAATAGTCCCATGTGCACTATCTCAAGACATGGCTCCCTTGTGCAGTAAAACACTAAAACATCATTTCTAAACAAGAGAATAGAACCGAGCCTGTATAGAAATGTTGCCTCAGGCACACTGGACCCGTGGAAGTGATAGAAAGTGGAGGGATGGTATACATGGAGCAAGTCCCTGGTTCCCTGGAGCAGTATTGCTCATCGTCTGCATTGCCTCCCACCACTTACTTGCCAGGAAGGTATTTGGGGGAATAATTTTAAAAATTAAAAAATATACAGACATAGATTTCATATAAATGTGTGTGCGTCTATATATACACACGTATGTGTGTGTAAATATACACACATACACACATATATATGCATGTGTGTAAGTCCTGATTGTTTATTTGCCTTACCAGCCTCCCAATCAATTACTCACTTTATAGCACAGATAATAAATAGTTGGCTTGTAAAAAAAGAAAATGTGAAAACATCTGCCAGTAATTGTATAATGCATGAGTTTCCTATTCATCTCAGTAGTTTTTTCATATAGTCCTTTTCTTTTCTTTTTTGCTTCTTTGCTGCTAGAAAAAATAATAGTCTAAGGTAGGCGTTCCTGCAAGAAAACAGAAGGAATAAAATGAGTAATGCTAAATGATGAAGCAAGTTATATCAAGTTCTCCCAGCAAACAGTCACATGATGGGGAATGGTATCATGTAGGCTCCCTTTGAAGTGACTCTGTGGTTACCACCCAACAGATTTCTTACATAAGTTGTATGAGATGCTCTGCAGCACCGTACAAGGAGGCAGTGGCTTACGGAGTATGGATCTGACTGAACCCAGCTCTGTCACTTAAGAGTTTGTGCTTATGGATTTGCCATGGAGAGACATCTGGATATCTCCCTTGACCAAGGCATTTATTCTCCCAGCAGCTGCTAAGTATGGGCTTCTGTAGGCTCTCACCTGAGAACACCCTGGAAATCGCCCTTCTCCAGAGGGAGCTACTTCACCCTGAGTTGTGTCCCCTTCCTGGACCCTTTCATATCCAGTGACTGGTCAAAGCACAGGTGCAAAGGCCTAGACCTCTGTCCCCAAAGGGAGACAACTCTGAAGGCCATCCCATCTCAAGGCTCCTGTGGCATCAGCTGAGTTCTACTGCCTCTGCATCACAGCTGACATCTCTGCTCAAACCAGCTCCCCAACTCCCCCACAGGAGTTGTTGCTAAGAGTGTTTTCTAATAATTTTTCTGCACATGAACCTCAGTCTCAGAGTTAGTTTTCAAGAGAACTTGGTCCACAACAGCCGGTTCACTGACTTATCCAAGCCTCAGGACCCTCATCTGTAACATATGAGAGATATTAATAGCTCATTGAGCTATTAATTGCATGGAGTGGTTACCATGTGTTGGGCTCTGTTCTAAGCATTTTTTAGGGATTAACTATTTTAATTACTCAACCACATTATAATACACTTAGAGAAATCACTTAGTTGTCCCAGGGTCCCAAACCTAGTAAGTGGGGTTCCTGGGATTAGTTTTATGACTCTGATTCCCTCACAGGACAATGGTTAAGATTGGAGGAGAATGCATATCCTATGTCTATCACAGTGCCTGAATATAGTATGCAATCCATAAATCTTCATTTTCTTCAATCTGCGTATACATCTAAGTGATGCAGGGTCACGAAGATGGCAGAAGATGATAGGATGCCGTGATATGCGTGGAAAGTCTGATCTCCAACTACAAGTGACCAGTGCTAATTTTCCAATGGTGGCACATGACCCTGTGGTAGGAATGTAAGTTTTAGAGTGAGATTCTTCGCATTTGGAGCCTGGATCCTCTGTCTGCCATTTCGGTCTTCTGAACTTTGGTTTTCTCATCTATTAAAAAGGAAGTAATAATAATATCTACCTTGTAAGGTTGCTGTGAGGATCAAATTAATTAGTATAGTGTTTAACACATTATCTGATGCATAGTAAAATTGAATAAATGTTACTTGTTATTATAATTGTTATATTAATTATTTATTATTGTAGTGTTATGGTACTTTTTTACTTAGGATTAGGCTTGTTTTCACATGGCAGTAAAAAATTGAAATAATTAGTTTAAATAAGAGGGAACTTAATTT
Source organism: Piliocolobus tephrosceles (assembly GCF_002776525.5). Lineage (NCBI taxonomy): Eukaryota > Metazoa > Chordata > Mammalia > Primates > Cercopithecidae > Piliocolobus > Piliocolobus tephrosceles. The sequence continues at coordinate 112,214,819 of NC_045444.1, read as the reverse complement.
CTCTTTCTTGTAAAACAAGTCCAGTGGTAGGTAATCCTACACTGGCGTGGCACAGCAGGTCCATGAAGGCACTAGGTACCTTTCAACACAGGGAACTACTAGTCTTGCTATTGCCTCGTGGTCCAAGATAGCTGTTAGTGCTCCAGCTATCACATTTGTATTCCCAGCTATATGCTAGAGAAAGAAGGAAAAAAAGAGGATTATCCTTCCTTTGAAAAGTGTCCCACCAAAAATATTACTCCTAATTTTTATGGCCATCTACTAGCCACATGCCACATCTCGTATATATAGGAAGCTGTGTTATGTGGACTCTTATTCTCGGCAGTGATGTGTTGGCTGAAATCAGGATTCTGTGACAGAGAAAAATGAAATAGATCTTAGAATTGCATCCAGCAGTCTCCATTGCAGGGGATGAGCTCTCGAGGCATCCAGTTATTAAGTTATGACATTTTTCTGATTGCCTTTAGGGAAAAAGACAAATAGTTATTTTAGGTAATGCAAATATCCAATGTCAGTTAACTTAAAACCTCAGAGTTTTAATTCTAATCCTAAACATTTTCATTTATTTCTGTAATAGTTTACTGACAATTCTAATTTATACAGCAAAGTTTACTATAGAAAATGTTATAAAATCATAAAGTAAAAATTAGTGACCCACCACACTAGTTCTTGCAGGTGTCTCATAAATAACACATTAAAAATATTAATTTAAGAAGTACAAAGCTTAAGATATTTATGTTCGCTATGCAAATTCATTGTCATGAAGTTCAGTGGAAACTAATTATATAGAAAATAAATAAATAGGACCTTTGAATATTCGGGACTAGCCCTTTGACACCTAATATTAAGAGACAAGGAGTGAGAAATTGCCAGCAACATTTTCATTATGTACAATTAATAAGAATTAATAGCCTTGAAATTATTTAAGAAATTTACAATTTAAAAAATTCTACTCTGTTAATTCAACTTACTTTCTTCACAAATACACATAAAATTTCAAAACAGCAAAATGTTAACTACTAAAAAATGTGCAGAGGTAATCAAATACAGCTTATTTATAACAAGGAAGAAATCATCACATGAAAAGAAGCATGTCACTGTAATGTGAGGAACTGAATACTTTCTCCATTCTAAGAATGTGTTAGAAAGAAACCACCCACAATTTTCCACAGTTTTTTTAATCTGACTTCACCATGAAGCCAGCCAGTCAAAATATGAAGTTACGGGAACGTGATTTTCAGCTATACCACAAACCTGGAGAAACAAATGTTATTCTGAATCTATGATCTCATCATAGACAAGGATTACATAACAGGAAACAGCCAAATGGCTGGTCGATCATTGACGAGGCTTAATTATTTACAAGGATGTAGTTTACTAAATGCATATTCCGCCCAGTGTCCAAATGTATTCTGCATTGCTTCATTGGAATCCAAAGAAAATAGCTTGCGTAAAGGAATCATTCTGAACCACAGTTGCACTTTTCAAATTAAAGAAAATAAAAATTGCAAAGAGCAAATATGAGTGTTTGAATTTCTGAGAAACTGTAGGCCTTGACTGACTCTACAGAAAAATGAAAACTACACACAGCTGATCATCTTAACTTTGGGTTAAGAGGCTCCCAAAATTAGACACAATGTCGATCACCTGATTGCTTTATATTTTCTTGTCACTGAGTTGGACAGATTGGCTGGTGGTTAGTCAGTAGCATCTACCTTGGCCTAATGGGTAATCAGCTAAAGAAAAGATGATTTGTTTATATAATATTATAAAATATGAGCAGCTTTTATTTCTTTTAACTTCAGTTAAAATGTAAGGCATGGGAAAAATGTAATGTTCTAGGAACTCTTCCAACTGAAAAAAAAATTCCAAACCAAAGTTGCAAATATTATTTTTTATTCTCTCTCTCTCTTCCCCTCTCCCTCCCTCTCTCTCTCTCTCACACACAAACACACACACACAAGCACATACGTGCACAGATACACACAGAGTCCAGTGTAAAAGTGAATATAAAGATCACAGTCTTTAGAATATTTGGGATGAAAAAGAAAGTCTGAGGTTAAAGTTTCTGTGATTTTCAGATGTTACCTAATGTGTTAACCCCTTTGGGCTTGTATAACAAAAATACAATAGACTGGGTAGCTTTATCAACAAACATCTATTTCTCTCAGTTCTAGAGGCTGAGAAGTGCAAGATCAAGGTACCAGCAGATTCAGTGTCTGGTGAGAGCCCATTTTCTGATTCATAAATGTTCCTTCTTGCTGTGTCTTCACATGGAGAGTGAGGGAGTTCTTAGGGTTCTCTTTCCCCTCCAGACTTAACCACCTCCCAAAGATTCCACTTCCAAATACTATAACACTGGGAACTAGATTTCCACATAAATTTGAGGACATACAAACATTCAGTCAATAGCACCTAAACTCCCTGACTCTTAACTGCTTCAGTTGAGAAATTAGGATAACACCTGTATTAACCAAGGTTCTTCAGAGATACAGAATCAATAATATGGGTATAGATATGTAGTTATAGATTTATCATAGGAATTGGCTCACACGATTATGGAAGCTGAGAAATTCTACATTATACAAGCTGAAAGACAAGAATGCCCTTGGTGAAATTCAGTCTGAATTCAGAGGCCTAAGAACAAGGGGAACCAATAGTGTAACTCCCAGACCAAGGAGGAGGTCCTGAGAACCCAGTAAGAAGGGGAGTGCTAGTGTAAGTCCCAGAGCTTGAAGGCCTGAGAACCAGGACTTCTAATGTCTAGAACCAAGAGGAGATAGACACTCCATCTCAAGAAGAGAGGAATTTACTCTCCTTCTGCCTTTTTATTCTTTTCAGGTCCTCAATAAATTAGATGATGCCTCACGTTGGTGAGGGCAGGCTCATTTCTTCCATAAATACCCTCACAGTCACACATAGAAACTGTTTTACCAGCTATCTGGGCATCCGTTAGTCCAGTCAAGCTGACACGGAAAATTAAACATCACAACACTTATTTTAAAGTCATGTCAGAAAATAAAGAACATGAGCTTTGCAGTCAAAAAGGCCCAGTTAAATCTTGCTCCTAATCTCTCTGAGCCTAGTGTGTCACTGGCACACAGGGGGTTATCTGTCACCTTTCTTATTTGGTCTATTGCTGCAACTTTTATATTTCTGAGGCCAAATCAGTATGCACAGATCCCACAAAAGAACATTTTTGTTGAAACCTAGCATTATCAAATGATCAACACCCCACAATAGTGAACGTTTTCTCAGTCCCCTTAGTTGCAGAGCTTTCCACCTGTCTGTGTCCACCAAGTATTTTGATCATCATCTCTGGTTTGTTTTCTCCATGTCTCAGATTTCAGGTTGAATGCGAGTCACGGCTCTTATTGGTGGCTATCCCACATTCTATGTAAAAAAAGATGCTCATGGACAGCAGACTCATCAAAGAAATGATCTGTATTGAAGCAGTAATTGTCATATAGCTGTTTTTAATTATAAAGGTCCCTGGCTGGGTGCTGTGGCTCATGCCTATAATCCCAGCACTTTGGGAGGCTGAGGCAGGCCGATCACTAGGTCAGGAGATCAAGACCATCCTGGCTAACACGGTGAAACCCCGTCTCTACTAAAAATACAAAAAAATAGCCAGGCGTGGTGGCATGTGACTATAGTCCTAGCTACTCGGGAAACTGAGGCAGGAGAATTGCTTGAACCCGGGAGGCGGAGGTTGCAGTGAGCTGAGATCCAGCCTGGGCAACAGAGACTCCATCTCTAAATAAATAAATAAATAAATAAATACCTGATTCTCTCCAAGCGCACTATGCAAGACATTTCCTCCTTGTTCTCATCTGTCCCGTGCCTGCCACCTATAAGGTCAGGGACAACTAGAGATGCTTAACCCACCCCCATTCCCAAGGGCCCTGTAGAATCTAAAGTTACCTCCACACCAAAGTAAAAGAGGCTGAATGTGGCTTAAATCCATAGCCCTTGGGCATGGTGTTATTCTTGAATCTACTTTAGGAGGAGCAAGCCTAGAGCTTGATTCCATAATCAGCAGAAATCAAAGCTTGACAATGTTTTTAAGCATCCTCTTTTCCAATTACCCTGTAATGCTGCCTATGCCCGCATCCCACCCGGGATATGTAAAGTATTATTTCAGTACTATCAGAAAGAACATATATAAATAAGTGGATATGATTTTCTGTATTATTTATGATTTCTTTGTCTTATTTAAGAAAGATTTCCTTTTCTGTATTCTTAAAAATATGCTATTCTATAATTTTAAAAATTTGCTTTTCTACTTAGACCATTAAACTATTAGTTGGTGCAGATCTACAAGATTTAAACTTCAAATGTAATGGCAAAAATTGCAATTACTTTTGAGATGGAGTTTCGCTCTTGTTGCCCAGGTTGGAGCGCAATGGCACAATCTCTGCCCACCACAACCTCTGCCTCCTGGGTTCAAGTGATTCTCCTGTCTCAGCCTCCCGAATAGCTGGGATTACAGGCATGTGCCACCATGCCTGGCTAATTTTGTACTTTTAGGAGAGGCGAGGTTTCTCCCTGATGGTCAGGCTGATCTCAAACTCCCGACCTCAGGTGATCCGACCACCTCTGCCTCCCAAACTACTGGGGTTACAGGCTTGAGTCACTGCTCCTAGCCACGTTTTGTACCTTAAATTTATGTGTAGTAGTGAGGTGAGAATCACATATTATTTTCAATGGAAACATCAATGGAAACATAGGGTCAATAAGTTAAGGTGTTTTTTGTTTTTTGGATTTTTGTTTTGTTTTGGTCACTTGTAGCAAACTTTTTCTGTGTGAACTTTCTCCATGTAATCTAAGGTTTCAAAGGTATTGTGTATGTCTATAGTGTCCCATATCTACACATGTTTTTTCCCATAGTTAGTTTTGTGCTCTTCTTTTTTCTTTTTTGTAATAAATCAATTTGGGCAGGAGATTATTATTTTATTAGTCTCTAACTTTTATTGAGTCCTGTATTAGTCAGAGTTCTCCAGAGAAACAGAATCACTAGGAAATATATATAATGGGAACTGGCTTGTGTGATGATGGAAGTCTTATGATTTGGTGTCTGCAAGCTGGAGCACCAGGGAAGCTGGTAGTGTCATGCAGTCTATGTCCAAAGGCCTGAGAGCCAAGGGAGCTAATGATGTAACTTCCAATGGAGTCCAAAGGCTCAAGAACCAAGAGCTATCATGTTTGAGGGCAAGAGAAGATGCAATTCTAGCCTGAGAGGAGAGAGGAAATTAGCCCTCCCTCACCTTTTTGATCTCTTCAGACCCCCAATGGATTGGATGGTGCCCACCCACAGCGGTGAGGGCGATCTTTGCCCATGCTACCAATTCAAATGCCAGTCTCCTCCAGAAACCCTCTCACAGACATACCAGAAGGTCATGTTTCACCAGGCATCTGGACCTCTCATGGTCTAGGCAAGTTAACGTAAGTTAGCGATCTTAGCTCCCCTAGGATTTGTTTTCTATTTCATTGCTTAGGGATCTAATTTTTATTCTTTTCTTTGGGTTTACTTTATGTATTAGGCTTCTCTAGAGGGACAGGATTGATAGGATAAATGTATATATGAAAGGGAGTTTACTAAGAAGTATTGACTCATACGATCACAAGGTGAAGTCCCACAATAGGTTGTTTGCAAGCTGAAGAGCAAGGAAGCCAGTTTGAGTCCCAAAACCTCAAAAGTATGGAAGCTGACAGTGCAGCAGTCTGTGGCCAAAGGCTCGAGAGCGCCTGGTGAATCACTGGTTTGTGTCCAAGAGTCCAAAAGCTGAAGAACTTGGAGTCTGATGTTTGAGGGCAGAAACATCCAGCATGGGAGAAAGATGGAGGCCAGAAGACTCAGCAAGTCTGCTCTTTCTATTTCTGCTTTTATGCTGCCAGCCTAGATTAATGGTGCCCACCTAGACTGAGGGCGGGTCGGCCTCTCCCAGTCCACTGACTCAAATGTTAATCTCCTTTGGCAACACCCTCACAGACACACCGAGGAACAATTGGATGCTTCAATCCAATTAAGTTGACTCTCAATATTAACCATCACACTTTGTGTTCCTTTTCTAACCTCTTTTTGTTTGTTTTGTAGTGATAATATCTTGCTATGTTGCCAGGCTGGCTATTCCCAGGCATGATCATAGTGCACTACAGGCTTGAACTCCTGGGTGCAAGTGATTCTCCTGAGCAGCTGGGACTATAGGCATGCGCCACTGCACTCGGCAATCTTTTCTAACTTCTTAATTTTCAATTTTTCTTTTTTTTCTTCAAGCATATGGATGTAATGGGATATATTTTCCTGCAAGTACTGCTTTTGGCTGTGTCATACATTCTGGAAAGATGGTTTAATGTCACTCTGTTCCAACTACTTATAGTTATGATTTTTTTATCACTCAAATTATTTTAAATAGCTTAAAAGTGGATTTTAAAAATTTAAATATATTTTGGAGTTATAGTCCTACCTATGTCTAATGTTACCATTTTTTTTCAGATATCATGGTCATCATATTTAAGACTTCCAAGATTTGAAGTATGGAAGGTGATTTTTATAAATGTGCCATGTTCTTTGAAAAGTTGTATTTTCTAATTTTCTAGTGCAGCTCACTATGTATACACACATACATATGTATCATATTTATGTTGTATATATAATATATATGTGTAATATATGTACCTACACATACGTAAATATATTCTATAGGTACATGCACATCTATGTGTGTGTATATGTCTCTATTAGGCAAAGCTTATTATGTTTTTTGTTCAAATTTTCTTTATATTTATTATTTTCTAACCTATCAGTTACTAACAGAAATTCTGAAAACAATTTTAAGAACTGTTTACCACACCCCTATGATTTCATCCCCAATCAACATTTCCCATTTCCTAGTCTCCTGCCTACCTAACTATCCTTGAAAACCCCTAACCTGCGAGCCTTAGGGAAGATTGATTTGAGTAAAATCTCCGTCTCTTTCATGGCCTAGCTGACCTAGCCTCAATTAAATTCTTTCTTTATTTTAATACCATGGTCTGTGCAGTGGTCAGGAAGAACCCGTTGGTTGATTACATGGGCACTTAATGTAAAGTTGGTCTCTGTGACAACTCATGGTGCAGGCTTGCCTGCTCAGTAAAGGCAATATTTCCAAGATCCCCACTTTGGGAAGAGGTCTCAGTTCTGTTTCCTTGCCTTTTCTCCAGCTCAAGATTATTTCTCTTCTCCCTTCATCAGGGTTAAAATTTTAAGTACTAGAATAAGGGCTTCTCATGGCTCACTCCCTTGATAAGCCACTTCAGCCCAACTCATAAAATTAAGCTTTATTCTTCATTTGTGCTTATTTAGAATCTCCAAAGCTATTTTTCATCAGTTTCTCCAGCATTTTTATGTGTTTTGGGTAGAATTAGAGTTTTGCCTTTGCCAGTCCCACCGTTTCATCCGAACTGGAACTCTGCAGCCAATTCTTTAAGAATGATCATTCATTGCTCCCTACTATACAGGGGAAGATAAATAACAGATGACTGCTGTCCTCATTAATCTGGGGGAAGAGAGAGAGATTTGCCCTGAATTGTGTGTGAAGGAGCTTCATGGGAAGGCCTGAGGAGGCACAAAGAAATAAGTCATTAGCTGGAATCTGAGGATTGAAGAAGGCTTCCCCAAAGAGAGATTTGAGATGACCTCTACAGGGCGTTAGGGAGCCCCAGGGTGGAAAAACCAAGAGGAAGACATTCTCTTAAAAGGACTGAATGTGTAGCCTCAGGATGTCATATCAACATAGAGGCGAGAGTTGAGGCTGTAAGACCAATGAACATAGTCATGCAGAAAGCATGGGGTAGAAGGAGAAAAATTAATGGCATGGAACTTGGGAGAAACGAAGCTGAACAAGAACCTTCAAAGACCCTCATGTTCTATGGTTGAACAAAAACCTCCGTTGAAAGGAAGTTCCAATATTGACAGAAATTACAAGCAAAAGAGAAGGCCTTTGTGGGCCCAAATGAAGCAATGAACTTTCCTGTTTGAGCAAAACATGTTTTAATCTTCTGTTCTCAATAAGGTGGTTTTAACCTTCTCATAACATTAATTGCAATGCTTAACTAGAGTTAAGGCTTATAGAAATCTCATACATAACAAATCATAACTAAAGCAGAATATCACAAGTTTGGTTACTGCGTGACAATTTCTATAATTTTTTTATTTTTATTTTATTTTCTACAAGGCTAAAAATGTACTCGCTTTTATTTTACCATATACACATCCCATGATCATCCAAAATGTCACTGTGAGTAGTTAGCAAAGAAAGGAAAAAACTGATCATCCATCTACTGAATCAAGAAAATGCCTAAAGGGTCTCTTAAACCTCCTCAATCAGCATAATCTTCTCCTTTATCTTCAGAATCCCATGAGCTTCTATTATAACGTAGACTCCTCTTGATCCCCTAAAGGTTTACAATCAGTCTAAAGTTTCCTCATTCTAAGCCCCAAAAGGGAATTTTACTTTTTAACTATCTGCACTACACAAAAAGTTAATTCAAGGAATTGACTTCTGTGGCCTCAAGAATTGAGTAATAAACCCTCTTGTATCCATTAAGATTCTTTGAGAGTGAGAGTTCCCCCAAAGCACCAAAGGGCAATTATTGTAAATCTACTTGGACAGAGCTTTCAGCATCAGGAAAATTTAATTCTCAGCTTACTCAGAGGTGAAAAACAGCCTTTCTGAGAGTCTGCTGGTTCCATATACAGCACCCACATTATACTACACTCCCTCTGACAACTAAGCACAATTTGAAACCACGGTTTTCCCTGAATATATGTTATTCATGGTTCTCATGCAGCAGCGTTTACTACACAATAGGTACTAAAAAATGTTTATCCGGATTAAAGCATGAATAACTGAGTGAAATACAAATCTTTTAGTTGAACAATAATTGAAGATGAAGAAGCAGTTTCAGGGAAATTGGTGGTGGAACTGAGTCTAGGATGGATGCCTATATCTGACTTACCTTCATCACAGTCTGCTTCAAAAGAAGGACAAACTTCAGTAGTGAAGGCACACTGAACTTAGCATGTTCAGAACTTAGCTCATTCTATCTCAGACTTTAGCAGTCAAGGAAACACCTGAGAAGCTGACTAAAATTAAAAGTAACTGCTTTCATACCCAGATGTTATGATTCCGTAACTCTTGTAAGTACCACAGGAATCTTCTTTTTTGTTGTTGTTGTTTTTTTTTTTTGTTTGTTTGTTTTTTGGAGACAGAGTCTCGCTCTGTCGCCCAGGCTGAGTGCAGTGGCGCGATCTCGGCTCACCACAAGCTCCGCCTCTCGGGTTCACGCCATTCTCCTGCCTCAGCCTCCCGAGTAGCTGGGACTACAGGCGCCCGCCGCCACACCGGGCTAATTTTTTGTGTTTTTAGTGCAGACGGGGTTTCACTGTGTTTAGCCAGGATGGTCTCTATCTCCTGACCTCGTGATCCGCCTGCCTCGGCCTTCCAAAGTGCTGGGATTACAGGCCGGAGCCACTGCGCCTGGCACTTTTTTTTTTTTTTTTTTTTAATATGCCTGGTGATTCTGATGAGATACTGTGTCAGAGATATAGGTGCAAAGCCAAATAAGCCACTGTCCTTATATCCACCATGAAAAATTTCACCACACACTACTAGAGAAACCTTCGTGTAGCTGTCTTCGTTTTTGGAGCAAGTATACTTGCTTAACATCAGTTATTGCATATAGAGTCTTCTTCCATAGCTAGCTGACTCTACGCTATTTAAGCACTTCATTTGAGAATCAATAATAGTTTTGTACTAACCAGTGGTACTAAAACCATTTTCTGTCACCCATGTGTCTGAGGACATAATACTTTCATATCATTTGCAAGGACTTTTTCATTCAGTAAATAGCGGAGACACTTGAGATGAGTCAAAAGAGGAGAACATATCATTTGAAAGGACCTCACAGTTAATCCTAGTGCCCATTAACGTTTAATTTGGATATTTTTGTTCTGAATTAAGAGCTACCATGTGCTTTTAATATTTAGTCATTCTCTTATTTTTCAGCTTTTCTGCTGTCTTTTCAATGCCTGGCTTAAATTATGCCTCTTCTCTGAAGTCATTTTATTTATACCTCTAAAATTATTCTATTCATTTATGCTTTTCAGCATTTTGTCCAAAACTCTGCATAATGTAGCATATAATATATAACAAAAAATATTGGAACTTTTTGTTTACATATACACTTCCTCGTATGCTATAGCAGAAGCCTGTCTTACTCATCTTTACATTGTCAGCTTTTAGCAAGTTGTGTAGCCAGAATATTGTTTCAATAAATATTCGTGGATTAAATAAAACTGGCAGACAGGCCCATGCAGATGTCCTGATGCTGATGTTAGAAACTCTCTGCACATAGACAAGGAAAGGCCTAGTCATTACACTATGGCAGTAGACATAGACAAGGATAACTGGATGAAAGATTCTTCTGAGTCTAATCGTCAATAACTTCGTAGTCTGCTAAACCTAAATACTTGAATGTCTTTTGGATGGTTTCAGTTTAAACATTACATATTGTAAAACTATGATAGCTTTACAATAATGACATGTGTGTTGGATAAATTATGCATTTTTTGACGACTTAAAGCAACTAGCATATAATGTTACTCGGTAAACAAATGTTTTAGAGATTTACTTTAAAAACTGAAGATCCAATAACTTTTAAAAAGTAATATTTCAGAAGAACAAAAGCCTTCTCAAACTCATACAATTGTTGACACTTTTCTCCTCACCATGTACGAGGTTTGGAAATTTGTTTTTATTGATTAAAGTCTGCAAAGAAAACACATTTATTTAGATTGATTTGTGAAACTGGCTGCAGTAATGGAATACCATACTACTTGTTTTAGTATTGGGCCCTGAAAATCAATTACAGGGCACTAAGGCCAGTATTTTCCTCTTGTAAACAAAGGTTCTTTAAACTACAGAAAATACCCATTATGTTACAGAATATGAACCAAAGTATTGCATTTAAAGAGAGTATGCCAACATTTTCCAATTTAGATTAGGTAAATGCCATAAAATTAATATTGACTGATTCTGAATTTTCCAGGTATTCTCAAATGTATATATTACTAGAATAACAAAACAACAAAAGTCCTATGTTCACAATGACATAAACTTAAATGCCACTCCTTAAAATAAAAGGACTTTAAAGTCATTTCAAAAAATAATCTAAATTCTATGAAATGTCTTAGTCTGTGTAGAGCTAGAAAGGAATCTTCCCTCAGTGTGGGCCACTTGGCTGCAATGAAGGAATGTCATGGTCTTGTGGAATTTCCGGTTCTAGCCACTTAGAGTTTGACCAACCCTCAATCATGCAGGTTTCACTAGTATTTACCAGGTTCTTTAAAAACAGATTTCTTCTTTTTCTGGAAAGATCATTTACAATTATATCCAAGGAACAATGCTTAGAGTTTATTTTTAAAAAGAAGAGGAAGTGTAAGTCAAGATTAAAGCATACAACCATGGTAAAGTCTCCACCCAAAGAGGCCCCTTGCATCCAAGTTCTAGGCCTTCTTATTATACTTCCTCACGGGCTACTTTGGAGTCCTTTGTTTCTTCCTCCACAAAGAATGGAGGAAAATTCATGGCAAAAGGAAGCTGAAAACCCAAACATGAACTTTTCAAAACCTTTGGAAAAATATACCACGTAAATAGCTGATTTTCAATAAGGCTTTAAGATTCTCAAAAAGCAATCCCATGTTTGGAAAAAGGGTTATCAGTAAGGATCAGTGCATCTGCATATTAAAGTTAATGTCAAAAGGAGTGAAAACTGGTAATGAGCATTATAGTTTTAAACAGCACCTGAGCTACTTCTTTTTAAGAAGTACTTGCGAGAGCACCACACGACATCCACACGTGTAGAGCCTGCAATTGTACAAAGCAACTTACCTATGGTGTTTCATTTCACCTTGTCATCAGCTGTGTGACATAGGAAGGTAGGATGTACACTCCTTGGAGAAGTCTCTGAATCTCTGTTTCATCATTTGTGAGATTGTGATGATAAATAACAACTGTTCTAATTTTTTCTACTATAGAAAAGAATAAAATGGTCTATATGACAGATAGCAAAATAAATAAAATGGGAAACTAATGTACATTAATGTCCTTAAGGAGAGAATTTGGGTTTTAAGACTATATATATATATATATATATATATATAAACATTGAAGAACTGAAATAAACTAGATTGTTAAAATTTGTTACCTAAATATATACACATGTATATATACACATGTAAGACTACATATGTATATATACATGTGACATGTATATATGACATATATATGACTTAAATATACACATTTATATATACATATATAAGACATAGATAATATGTCTTTTATATATGTCTTATGTCTTATATATATAGTCTTATGTCTATATAGTCTATATGGTCTATATATATAGCCTATATATCTATTGTCTATATATTGTCTATATCTATAGTCCATATGTAGTCTATACATCTATAGCTTATATATAGTCTTTATAGTCTATGCATATAGTCTTAAACGTATATATAGGTATCTATATCATCTTACGTGTATATATACACATGTATCTATATAGTCTTACATGTATATACATACATATATAACAAATATACATCTTTTATATATAATATATAAACAAATATGTATATAAACATATATAACAATATATATGTTTTATATATATGTAACATGTATAGATAACAAATATATATATGACTATATTTATATAGTCTTTTCCTGCTATTGTTTCACAGCCTGTGGAACTATAAAATATTTGCTCTGTGCCTATTATTGCATCTCTAATCCCCTGAGAAAGAGTTTAATAAATGAATGGAGAAATGAACATAGCAATCTATCCAGAACAAGGAATAATTAGATATAGAGAAAGACCATATTCTGTGCCATAAAGCAAGCCTCAATACAATTGAAAGGATTGAAATCATGCAAAATATTTTCTCTGATCCCAATATAAGTTATGTTAGAAATAAAACAAACAAAAATAGCAAAACCAATCAAATATTGGAAATTAAGTAACTTAATCAACTTTTAATTAATCCATGAGTAAAAGGATATTCAATAAAAATTACAAATATTTTGAACTTAATTTTAATGCAAACACAATATATCAAAACTTGTGTTATATAGCTAATGGTGCAAATAAAAAGAAATTTTGTGATCTTAAATGCATATATTTGTAAAGAAGAAGTGTTACAATGAATAATTTGAGACTTCATGTTGAGAAACATTTTATATTAAAGTTATATATATATAAAAAAGTTATAACTTTTCTCTTGAGAAAACTTTTCTTTTTTGGAAAGTTTTTTCCACCTCCCTTAATTTGATCTTAGTAATATTTTTAAATTTATTTTGAAGCTGTACAGTTATCATTTTGTCAAAAGGATAAAGAAGAAAACCATATAGGTAGCAAGGTGTACATTCACTAGTTTCTCTATTTCTCCTCCATCCTTTCCAAGTTCCAGCTGCAATGGTCTGGCATAAGGTAAGAGGGCCAATTACTTGCTATCATTACTTGTTGTGTGGGTTGGGGAGCAAGAATAAATCAAGGGCCACTTGGGTGTGCTGTTGGTAAATCCCATGTCCTCATAAGAGACTGTGTGGTCCTAGGTGGCTGCTAATTCTGTCTGATATTCAAATTTCACTTGGCCCTGTCTACACACTTGAGGATAGCATTGTGCCTTTTATTGGCCCTCAACAGAAGAATGGGTTTTTGGTTGATTATCCTTCAAAGATAGTAACAGAAGCTATTCTGTATGAATCTAAAGCTCTAGCATTCATCAGAATGACTTAAGAACTAGTAAAATGCAGATTCCTTGTTTCTAATCAGAGATATTCTAACCAACACACTGGGTCTGGGCAGAGCATCTGCTGTTTGCACATCCCAAGGGATCCTCATATTGATAGCTCACAATGTATGAGACTGTGAAGAAGTCATGATGAATGTGCAGGTAAAAATGAAGTGCTATTCCCTTTGTTTGATTCTAAAAGTTTTCTCAAGTCCTCCTAGACCACCGGTCTATAGAATGGTCGGTTCTTAATACTCACTTTGCCAAAAATCCAGAGGTGGGCTGAATTAATCTCCTAGGGCTGTCATATCAAAGTGTCAGAAACTGGTGGCTTAAAAAGGCAGAAATGTCCTCTCTTACTGTTCTGGAAGTCAGAAGTCCAAAATCAAGGCATGGGCAGGGCCGTGCCACCTCCTGAGACTTTGGGGGAAGATCCTTTTTTGCTTCTTTCAGCTTCTAGTAGCCCCAAGCGTTCCTTGGCTTGTGGATGCATCATTCTGATCTCTGCCCCAGTGTTCACATGGCTGTCTTTTCTCTGTGTCAGTGGCTCTATGCCCTTGTATCTCTTCTTATAAGGACACCAGTCATATTGGATTAAAGGCCCACCCTATTCCAATGTGACTGCATCTTATCATTATAACTGAAATGACCCTATTTCCAAATAAGGTCAGATTCTGAGATTTCAGGAAAGACATGAACTTTGGGGTGACACCATTCAACCCAGTCTACAAGTCTTAAGCTATTTAATTACATATTTTCTTAAAATAATGTTAAGTTCTTCACAAGAAAATGAGAACATGCCCTTAATCTCCCAATTCTATTTCTTTTAGTTTTATTTTTTTATTTCCAACTTTTTATTTTAGGCTCAGGGGAGTACACAGGCAGGTTTGTTACATGGGTAAATTATATGTCATGGGGGTTTGGTGTACAGATTACTTCATCACACAGGTAATAAGCATAGTGCCCTACAGGTATAGTTTTTTGATCCTCACCCTCCTCCCATCCTCCACCCTCAGAGTAGGCCTCAGTGTCTACCATTCCCTTCTTTGTGTTTATGTGTACCCAGGGTGTAGCTCCCACTTATAGGTGAGAACATGTGATATTTGATTTTCTGTTCCTTTATTAATTCACTTAGAATAATAGCCTGCTGCTCCATTCATGTTATTGCAAAGGACATGATTTTATTCTTTTTATGGATGCACAGTATTCCATGGTGTATATGTATCAATTTTTAAAAATTTTTTAAATCCAGTTTATCATTGATGAGCATTTAGGTTGATTCCATGTCTTTTCTATGGTGAATCGCGCTGTCATGAACATACACATGCATCTTTATGGTAGAACGATTTATATCCCTTTGGGTATACATCCAGTAATGGGATTGCTAGGTTGAATGACAGTTCTGTTTTAAGTTATCTGAGAATCTCCAAACTGCTTTCCACAATGGCTGAACTAATTTACACTCCTACCAGCAGCGTATAAGCATTCCTTTTTCTCTGTAACCTCGCCAGCATCTATTATTTTTTGACCTTTTAATGATAGCCATTCTGACTAGTGTGAGATGGTATCTCATTGTGGTTTTGATTTGCATTTCTCGAATTATTAGTGGTTGAGCATTTTTTTCATATGCTTGTTGGCCACATGTATGTCTTTTTTTGAGAAATCATTTTATTAAGGTTATCTTTTATTCCTGTGTTAATTCTTTTTTAAGTTATTTCCTTTTGTCTGTTTTTCAGAGGACAAAGCTATCATTCACTTTAGAATTACCTCATTGCTGTCTCTGCCAGATTTGGCACATCCTTAGAAACTAGGGATTGCTTCAGTAATATGTCTGTGTGTGCATACATGTTGGGGGAACAGAATAAACATCCCCAGGGAAATCAATGCTCCATTATCCTTTGGTTGCCAAAAGAAAGAACTTTTGCAATGTGATGAATGGAATGACCTTCAGAAGAGTGAGAAATAAATCTCCCTAACCTTGTTGAACAATGCAAGCCTGATAAGCATTGCCCATTAACTTTCTAAGAGAAAAAGCAAAGCCGAGTCATAACAACTCTGAAAAATAATGCTTTTTTTTTCTGGGACAGACAAGAGAAACTCTTGAAATTCCAGGGAACTTTATTTACTGAAGCCAAAAGACTGCAATAGTCATGAATATTGTCATCTCCAAAAAGCTCAGTTCTCAATGGCAGCATTTTCAGGACGGAGAGATGTGGTAACATGCAACAGCAATAAAAGTTACTCACAATTTAAATTGTTCTTGATTTTGTCTCAGCATCACATAACTTCATGCACTTCATTCTTTTCAAAGAATAGAGTCGAAGCTTCATTTAACTCAGAGAAACTCCCTTAATATGTGTTTTAATTTCTATAAGCCTTTGTTCTCAAGCTGCATGTTCCTTGTGTAAGCCTCCGTGGAGTCTTCAAGGTCTGCAGCCATCTCCTTGTGGCTCACCGTTGCTCTATGTATCCAACATCACCATAATCTATTACATCACAGAAATTCACAAACTGTCCCAGAAACTCACATTTAACCAAAAGGCACTGACACCTATAGTTATCACTCACTATCCAGGAGCCATTGGTTCCAGGACCACCTTCATGTATATATCTTCCTGTATACCTTAAATCATCCCTAGATAACTTATAATACTGAGTATAATGTAAATGCTATGTAGATAGTTGTATCTTTTTTTAGTTTGGATTATTTATTTTTCTGAATATTTTCAATGTAAGCTTTATTGAATTTTTGGATGTGAAATTCATGGATATGGAGCGCCAATTGCACGCTTGTTCATTGTTATATTGAAGTTTCCAGGATATTTCTGATGCTATTACTTCTGCGTTTTGCCTTTAAAGGATGACTAAGGCACAGATAAACCCTTACAACCAAGCTTTCATGAAACAAGTAGCTGTGCCCTTATACATTGTTCTTAACCATAATTTATAAACTTGGATACTGAAGTATCTTCATAATGCTATCCAATGCTTTCGGTCAGAAATATGTATATGTTAGATAGTTTAATAATTGTGGGCTGGGCGCAGTGGCTCTCACACCTGTAATCCCAGCACTTTGGGAGGCCGAAGCGGGCAGATCATAAGGTCAGGAGTTCGAGACCAGCCTGACCAACATGGTGAAACCCCATCTCTACTAAAACAAAAATTAGCCAGGCTTGGTGGCACATACCTGTAATCCCAGTTACTCAGGAGGCTAACGCAGGAGAATCGCTTGAACCCAGGAGGCAGAGGTTGCAGTGAGCCGAGATCGTGCCACTGCACTTTAGCCTGGGCTACAGAGCAAGGCTTCCATCTTAAAAATAATAATAATAATAATTGTGGGTCCTGAAACTAGTCTTTTATATGCAAGAATTTTCCATTTATGGGTAGGAGAAGATGATCGAGAATATGTTTTTTTAAAAATAAATCTTCCACCAGCATTTTCAGGCCCCATTGATCACAGAGATAGTTGGATATGTGACATGAATTCACTCTGCCATGGAAAAGTACATGCATTTTTTAGACAATGTCAAATAAAAAATAATTATTAAGGTGATATGATCAAAGTTATTATGTGTTTTAGATAGCATGGTCTATAAACTAGTGTGTGATAATTCTAACTTCTTCCACGTAGACCATTAAATGAATCAGTGCAAGTACAATGACTGAGGCCTCTATAGGTATTTGGTAAAATATAAAGTAATATTCATATGTAAGTTCCTTTATGGTACTGGTTCTCAACCCTCGCTATGCTATCGGAAGCTTTTAAAGAGTTCAGATTGTTGCATCGACCAGTGAAGGAAGAGACAAACTGTAGTATGATCATACTATACAATACGGCTCAATATTCTCAATACACTTTAAAGGAATGGTCTTCTGACACACGCAATATGACGAATATCAAAAGAAATATGCTAAGTGGAATCCAGGCAAAAAAGACTAAATGGTCTGTGATTCCACTTACATGATATTCTGGAAAAGGCACAACTATAGGGATAGAAATCACCTTCAAATGATATTTTACCGTAGTTAAAATATGTATAAGTCAACAAAGCTTGTGGAAAATTCAGATACTCAAGTCCTACCCACAGAGATTCTATCTCAGTTGTGGAGGAACTCAGGCAAGAGTAAAATTTAAACACTCCCCAGGTGTGTCTAATGCTGGGCTTGAAAACTATCACTTCACTGCATTAATTTTAGACACCCCAATCCATCATGACTGTAGTATCACAGATCTTATGCAGAAAAGACAGCTACCTGAAGTGTTCAAAATATAAACATCACTTCTTCTCTACAAATAGAATCAAAATAAAATTTCCCTTATCAATTAACATACATTGATTGATTTATGATGCACTTAGGACTAAATACAGTGGTTTTAAAAATATTGTCCCTCACTTTTACACTGTTGGTGGGACAGTAACCTAGTTCAACCATTGTGGAAAACAGTGTGGTGATTCCTCAAGGATCTAGAACTAGAAATACCATCTGACCCAGCCATCCCATTACTGGGGATATACCCAAAGAATTATAAGTCATGCTGCTATAAAGACACATGCACACGTATGTTTATTGCGGCACTACTCACAATAATAAAGACTTGGAATCAACCCAAATGTCCATCAGTGACAGACTGGATTAAGAAAATATGGCACTACACACCATGGAATACTATGCAGTCATAAAAAAGGATGAGTGTGTGTCCTTTGTAGGGACATGGATGCAGCTGGAAACCATCATTCTCAGCAAACTATCGCAAGAACAGAAAACCAGACACCGCGTGTTCTCACCCATAGGTGAGAATTGAACAATGAGATCACTTGGACACAGGAAGGGGATCATTGCACACCGGGTCCTATTGTGGGGAGGCAGGGGGAGGGAAAACATTAGGAGATATACCTAATGTAAGTGATGAGTTAATGGGTGCAGCACACCAACATGGCACATGTATACATATGTAACAAACCTGCACGTTGTGCACATGTACCCTAGAACTTAAAGTATAATAAAAAAAAATTTTTTTTTTAAATATTGCTCCTCTGTGAGGATCACATTCAGGTATAAGATTTAACTTCATTCAAGAACATTGGTGAACACTGGTAGTCCCTATGTAATACACAACAACACCAGACTAAATCCATTTACCTTATGATAACACATAATTTTGGTTTCATTCATACTAAGACCTTTATGTGAGTCAAGATTTTGATGTAATCACTCAAATAGCTAAGGCAACCTCGGTTTAACAGGAAATACCATACAAATCATCTTGTATTTAAAAGGCACCATCACCACCACGACTACCACACCCAGAACTTTAACTCTTGTGTGAGAAATAGGTTATGTCCATTCAAAACAGTTGGCAGGTACCAACTGGTAGCAATCATCTCTACAGCCACAGGGGGAGGTAAAAGATTCCCCCACCTCTAGTGCTCGAACCTGGTTAATCTCCTATTTTTCAGACATCAAGTCCATCCACCATATGAACACAGAATTCAATTTCCTAATCTACAAATTTCATGTGACATCCCTGCCTTAAATAATCTCATGATGCCTCTTGACTTACAGGGTAAATACCAAATTCAACATGCAGTATAAAACTTGGCTTGATCTGGGCTCTGTCTCTTATACCAGCTTCATCCCACTCCTTTCCACTTTCCCCTCCCCAACTGCCAAATGCGTTTCCACATCCCAAGCTTAATTAACACTACATTTAGAGACGGTAGAGGGGAAATCTGAAAGTTTGTTGATCATCTGCTAATTTATGCTGAGCTAAGTGCAGGGCTGATTTTACAGGCTTGAAACCTGTGCAGTAGCCCTACTCTGAGAAAAACCCTTCACTTGATTTAATATTTTACTCTCACCATTTTGGAATTCTTAAAAATTTTATATTTGACTCTGTGTTTTGGAAGTAAAATCCAATAGGACAATGGAGCATATGTGTAAGTAGAGGAGATAACCCAGGTGGCACCATGTGCTTGTGTAGTTGGGTCCAGTAACTGCAGATACGGGTATTAACACAGATAGTAGTTGGCCCCGCATGCAAGCTCAGACTCCAGGGAAATACTGAGAACCCCTCTTTGTTTTTGCAATGGTGTTTTCTATGCCTGAAACGTGATTTTGCAACCCCCTTCATATTTGCCAACTTATCATTCCTCTGCTAAATATTGGAGAAACTCCTAGGCATTCTCCAAGACTCAAATGGGCCCTCATTTCTTCTAAGAAGGCTTTTCCAAGCCTGCAACAGTCCATTATTTCCTACTTTAAGCCACTGCTAGTCCTAGCACTAACCGCTATTCCAGCATGTATTATGAATAGTATACAATCCTTCACAGTTATTTCAGCCCTCACTAAATTGTAGATCCCTGTGGGAAGTAACTCCTTTTACTAATCTCTGTATTCCTGATACTTAGCACAGCGCTCACTGCTCTCTCAGTAAGTGTTTATCTGAATTAAGCTGTTGACTTTACTTAGTAAGTGGGCTTCCTGCTAATGGAAAGTGAATGTGTGGTCAAATGGTCCTCTTTATAAGCTGGGAAAGGCATAGTCAGAGGAGAAGTTCTGTGTATTTGGAGAATTCCAACCTTTCCAACAATCCACTAGCACCCACTCTGATGAAAGATGGCTATTTGCACAACAGGGAGCCTACCCTTTCCATCCGCTCTGTTCCCTTTGCCTGCCACTTATTCAGAGACCCTTTTATGTGAAATTAAACAATTTCTCAGATCCACTGGGGAGTAGGTTCCTCCCAGCTGATTGTATTTAATATTGCAGTGTTTACTTTCTGGCTTTTTGTTGAGTGTTTAAATCCAGGTGTTTACAATATGGGTTTCTTCTGTAATTTGTGTTTATTTCAAGTGCAGATATTCTTAAGCAGCCGGTGGCACATATGTAAACAAAATCAAAATATTTGTTTAAACTTTTCTAGGGTTTTGCATCTACTGGGCCTAGTGATAGAAGGTGTTTATTTTACAGATGACTGTGAATGAGGTAATAGAGATTGTAGTGCCTGGGAAATGTAAAACAATTGAAGTGGGATTTTTTTTAAAGAACATTAATGATTAAGGTGTATTGGTATAATTATTGGAATAGTTATTGGGATAGTGACTGAATGAAGCTGAAAAAGGCATATATTGATATTGATATAGGTAGCACACTTTACTCAGCACCTATTATGCATGAATAGTAAATGCAAATCAAGAGAATATGCCATGTGCTTTGGTAGTTGGAGAAAATAGGTACTCATTTTTGGGCCAGGTTGTAAATTTGTACATTATTTAGGCATAGCATATTATTTAACTGATCTTAAATAATACCTAATCATTATGACTAATTTTCTTAAAATATAATAATCAAATTTTCTTTCAAGAAAGACTATTTGGGCCAGGCACGGTGACTGACACCTGTAGTCCCAGCACTTTGGGAGGCCAAGGCCGGCAGATTGCTTGAGTCCAGGAGTTCGAGGCCAGGCTGGGCAACATGGCAAAACCTCATCTCTACCACAAAAGTTAGCCGGGCATGATGGTGCATGCCTGTTGTCCTAGCTATTCGGGAGGCTGAGATGGGAGAATTGCTTGAGCCCAGGAGGCAGAGGTTGTAGTGAGTTGAGATCACACTACTGCACTCAGTATGGGCGACAGAGCAAGACTCTGTCTCAAAATAAAAGAAAGACTATTTGGCTTAGTAGAAAGGATGGATAGCAGTTAAAGGCACAGCCAAAGCACATATGTAGACACAGGGTGGGCATGAGGAAGCTTTTCTTGGCCATTTTCTGAACTCAACACACCCATTAGCAATGTGTCAGGCAGAGGGCTGGACACTGGAGTGCAGTGCAGAATGAACCAGGCATGGGTCTTGTCTGTGGCAGTATCTTGATATGTATTAAACAATCAGAGTTCTAACAAAAATTACACCTTGGTAAAATGCTCTAAGGGAGAATTATATGATGAGATTAAAGCCTGTGCTAGGAGAAGATGATGTCATCTGGAAATCTTGACGAGGGAAGCAGATAAAGGGAACAGCATGTACAAAGAATAGCAGGTTTGAGGGCTAGGGCTAGACTCTATGGGGCTGATGTGAGGTGGGGTCATGGAGGGAGGCTGGGGCCTGTGGAACACGCCAGGAATTTCAATTTCATGTGAAAAGTCATGGGAAGCCCTTGCCCTTTAGCAGCAGAGTAAACTGATCAGCTGAGCAGACCTTGGAAAGTCTGTCCGGCTATGGAGGGGGAAATATTAAAGATAAAAGAACAAGAGAAGCCTCTCCACCACTGCATTGTTCTCAAAGGCTCTTATCTTAACTCAGCATCCAAATGCAATGGGCAACATGAAGTCAATTGTGGATACTATTTTCTATTTTATATATATATATATATATATATATATATACACAAACACACAGACACACATACACACATATATATACACACACATATATATGCATCTATTTTATATATATAAACATATATACATAAAGATATATATATATATATATAAAGATGCACACACACACACATCTTTCCCTTCTGAAGACCTAGAAGTGGCCATAAACATTAGTTAGTGGTGGAAAATATTCCTACCTACAATCTAAAAGCAACTCCAGGGACATCAAGGCCGAGGCTTAGTGAGGTCACACAGCTGTTCAGCAGAATGTCTCTATCTTATAGGCCATGACCCCAGTATAAAAATGAAAACAACCTTGGGCATTCCTTAGTTAACCTTGTGGAGCCTGGCAGCCATGCACAAGGATAGGCCAGCCAGGTTCAAGAAGCATCTGTGAGTGTCAAGGTATGTATAGAAATGTAAGCCAGATAAGCACTTGATTCGCTTTTGTAGGTTCTGACTGTGGGAGCACATATCTGTATGACTGTGTATTTGTACTTCTTGCTAATCAAAAGCACCTGAATGGGGGAAACACAGAAGTTATTTCCTAATTGAGAACAGTTTGGGAATCTAAATACTGGCGTTGATCCACCCCCACCCTTCCTAATGAACTGCGTGGAGCTTTCCCAGCATATGGAAGAAGGAGTGAAGCTGCAATAACCTTCTGCTGAGCTAAACACCAAACATCGTGCCAGGCAGGAAGGTTACAACTCATTCCTCACCCTGGATTGCAGGGATGTGAAGTTTTTCTGTAATGAATTACTGCAAATGTTGATAACTTAAATATAAGCAATTTTACTCTAGTATGATTACGTTTTAAGACATTTTAGTTCAACATCTATAAAATAATTGCCAAATTTATCTATTGAGTTCCTTCCTTCAGCCTATATTTCTTGTACAACACATCAAAAGCTACGATCTAGACCAGGTTCCAGAGACATGAAGACAAATGACACACAGATCTTGCCCTAAGGAGTGTCTACACTAATGGTAGAGACAGACTGGTAAACAAGTAGGAAAGCTGATAGAAGACTGTGGTTAGTGTTACATAGGCACAAGGTGGTAGGGGTGATGGGAACCATACTCTTTATCTGAACCTGGTGAGTTTCCCTTGTCTTCTGTTCTCATCATCTATTTGTCTTATTGCAGATGGCTACACTTGCATTTCATCATGGCTCTGCTTGCAAGAATTGCAAGCCCAGAGGCTTAAGGTAAGAAAACTATTCCCCACCAGTCTTGCAGGAAAGCCAAAGATAGGAGTCTAGTTATTCTCTAACCCTTCTCATTCTCTATCCTCCAACCCCAAGGATGACTTGCCTTATTAGAAAAGGAAGTGAAAGCATGTCAACAGAAAGTAAATTTAAAGTGTATTTTTCATGTTTTATGGGCTGCAAATCTCTGTCTTGCCAATCAATAAAGAAGACTCAATCTGTACCTTCTATTTTAATTGCTTATATAGTTGTTTACTTATATTGTATCTGTTTTAATTTATCACAGTTTACACAAATGAAATGATAGCTTTGTAACTATATTATAACATAATTGTATTAATAATAATGTAAATGTTATTGCAAATGAATACCTTCTTAAAACAGTCAAGAAAATGTGGCAAAGTACCTTGTAACTATTACTTGGTGATAAAATATGAATAATGTGAATATCACTGATGTAGAAGAATCAACAGTAATCTATATATACACACAGATATGTGATATATATTTTCTATTTTTATTACTGCTTTAAATCTCTTGGCCTCTGATATTTATGTGACTACTCCACCTCCTTTCACATAAATCTACACATATGTATCATTCCTTCAGTTATCCTCTTCACTCCTACATCTTGAAAACTGAGTGATGCAGGAGTAAATTATATTATTGCACAGTTTGGTGCTGATACATCGGGTTTTTCTGTCTCATCTGGATCCTCAACACCATTTGTCAGTCTTTTGTCTTATTCCAGTGATTAGCCCCCTTGATTCCATTAAACTTTGGCTATACTCCTCAAAAACCCTACACCAAATGCTCGCCTCTAACTCTAAACCAATATACTCACCTAAATTAATCAATAAAGCATATCAGATAGAAGCCACCCTGTCTTACAATACTGCTCTCTCTGAACCAGTCTTCTCCTTCTCAATTCTCTGTTTTCATAAGCAGATATCTTTCCTCTTTCTGCATCTTAAAGGTTGGTGATCTACAGAATTCTGTTCTGTCTTCCTTCTCAGGTGTCACTCGGTGACTCTTCCCAGGGAAAGATAGATGTGACTGGACCAGAGCTTTGTTAGGGTGTTATCTGGGATTCTATACCCGCAGACGCGAAGGGATCAGAGGGACCTTTCAGAGCTTCCCTGTGTTGGAGAGGGAAGGGCAGGCTTTTCTGTGTTCCTGTCAGTCAATCACCAGATGCCTAGTTTGCTAAGAAGCAAGTTTCACCTTGGAAGAGGTGAATCTCTCCAGTAGGAGAAATCTCTAAAAAGGGCTACATTAGAGGGTGACAGCAACGCTCTCAGGAGTTGAATAGGAGTCTTTCATTCCTGAAGAGGGATCTGGGCAGTGGGTCACATCATTGTGTCCACCACAGATCACTGCCCTGGACACACCACACACACACACACGCACGCACGCTCATGCACGTGCTCACCATCACACACACCAAGACCTTGTGACTTTTAGGTCTTGTCTGTATCTCAAATATGACCTACTCTACCATGCTAGTATCCTCTTGGGCACTGAAGATGAAAGATTCAAGGTTTAGGAGGTGGTTTTCTTGCTCCCTTTCTCTTGGAGAAGGGTCATCCATAAGAATGAATCTTATGTTCAGGGAGAAAAGTTCCAGTGCAATCCTCTTTTCCTCAGCTAATTCAAGTAGTGCTTCTGATGCTTGGGACTGCAAGAAATCTTGACTAATACAGAAAATAACCACAGGCTGAGCTGAGCCAGTTCCTGGTGGGTCATGATGCCCTTCAGGTTAGGCAGCACCTGCCCTGAATCTGCCTTGTTTTGTATGTATGGCTGACTTGTGCCAATATGATTCATTCCCACCATATTTTCTCTACAGCCATACTTTCTTCCTCTTCTTTAATTTTATTTTAGTATGTTAGGTTTAAATAAGGAAGCACTTGCATTTCTCATGCAGTGACAGGATGATTCATTTCCCAGAAATGTTTATACCTCTTTTATCAGAAAGAAAAGACAAAGAAAGCTTTGGAATTACATTCCCTCACTTCCTTCCCCACTCCCAAGATTTAATTGCTCAGAAACATTCTTAAAGAGCTATCTTTCAGCGTGGATAGCATATATATAGAGGGGAGGTCAGAGTAGCACATCTGACTCATCTTTTATAAGGTAAGAATTTAAAGGAATATTGCTAAAGAGGAGTGTGTGTGTGTGTGTATGTGTGTGTGTGTGTACCTGTGTGTGTGAGTGTACATGCACGCATTGTAATAGGGGCTTTTTGGGATAGGGAGGCTCAGAAGTGGTCTGTCTTAACAAGCCTTTTGCATCCAACAAACTGTCCATTCTCTTGTTAGAGGTTAACTGACTTGGATAGAGGCTGTACAACCTCTGTCTTTAGAGTTGAGCTAACATGAAAGTAACCAATGCCTCAATAATGCTGATTGTTGAAACAACAAAGCAAAAAGATGTGGGAAAGAAACAACTTCAACTCATTGACTGATATTTAACTTGCACTCACTTTAAACCCACCTGTCTCCCCAGTCATTAAGGAAAACATTTTCCTAGAATAAAGGATTAGAAGGACTTCATCCCCACTGCTTCTATTATTTAATTCTGAGTTCCAGTTTACACTTTATTTCTAAGAAACACAAAACAAATCACATTGGTATAGAACTTCATACTGCATTTTTTCACATACTTTTTTTTCTTTTCAGTGCTATATGATATTTTGAAAAGTAATTATTAACTTTCCCAGATTAGAAATTTTAAAACTTTAAAGGTCAAAGGAGGTTAAAGTTTTAAAGCCAAAGAAGATCAAAAGAAGTGCCCCAAATCACCAAATTACTAGAACGGGGAGAGTTAATGTAACTTGAGTTTTCTGCCAGCAGCAACGAAAATTCATATAACACAAGGAGACAATAAATAAACGGGGAAGATTTGAGTCTCTCTGAAACAATATAAACCCAAATAAGCCTCACATGAAAGAAAAATAAAAATAATATGTATCCAAGAGCTAGAGAGAATTCATTCAACAAATATTTATTGAGCCTTTATCATACACCCACTTATTTTCCTAATGCCCAACAGCCTTGGCCTATTTGACAGCCTTTGTATAAAGTGAAATCCACATACCATTAACCCTTTTAGAGGATGCGAAAAAAATGCCTGTTGTGTCAGAATCCACAGGAGGAATATGCACCTTTAATAGGTGGTCTAGGTGATTCTTATGGATGATAAGGCTTAACAATCCTGATTTAAGAATCTTGATTCAGATTCCCAAGTAGATTCAATGCATCCTTTTCTTATTTCCAGTACACAAGGTAAATACTTTCAGAGAAATGAGTGCCACTTTCTTTATCCTTCTATTATTTGCATTGAAATAATACTTTCACTCAAATAGTTCTCTTCTGAAACAGTGAAATGATAGGTGCTGTAATTCAGAGCCTTAGAATCTAGTCACTAAACACAGCACTATCTGTCTGGGTTTGTTGGAGAAATCTACTAGGGTGGCCCAACTGCAAGATTTTTTTCTTTGGCAGCAATCCCATCAGTTTGTCTGACTAAAGTTTATGCCTATATTTTAATGACTCATATTCTCCTTCTGCTCTGTCCCATGAAACACTTGGCAGAATTTCTGCTGATTTGGAACATCACATGTCAAGGGGAAGGTATCAGATTGTGTGTGTGTATATTTCAAACTGAGCAGATGCAAACGTCTGAACTATTTGCTCTTTTGCAGACCTCTCAGGATGACCTAATTTTCCCAAAGTCTTAAATTTACTATCATAACATGCACTTCATATTCCTTAACATAAACTTTAACCTTTAAAACTTTCAAAGGATAAAATGACAAAATAACAATATTGACAGGGAGTTAGGGTGACAAAAAAATGCTGTGTACATCAAAGGAGGGAGACGAAGGGAAATTTTACTGTTTAGCTCATGACTATCACTATTCCCTGACCTGTGAATTCTGCCCTCCAGAGATCTACTTCCCCTGGGAATTAATCCTTCATAAAGAACCATGTAAGGACAGCAAGGCAAGAACTTGGATCAAGAACTCATGAAGTATATCAAAAGATCAAAGCCACACAGTATGTCTGAGACAAAAGTGCCAAACCATTTATTGTTCAATAATAATACAAATCTCAAGTTCTTTTTTGCACTCTGAAATATTACCTTCTTTCCACTTCAAAGCTTTCGTTATACATAAACTAGCCCCTTCACTGTTTGAGGTGTGGAGTGGGGCGGTGAGGTTTAAAAAGGGAGGGCTGAGCGGGAAAACAAACAAAAGGGGGAGTTCCTCAAACCGCAGGATGTAGAATCTTTTAGAACATGGAGAAGGGACATTTTCTAAAGTTCTATGTTCAATGCCAGGAATTTAAATTGCATCCTGCTGTAATTGAAAACGTGTGTGTTTAACCTAGGGTTTCTTAACCTCGGCACTGTTGACATTGGAGTTGGATAACTCTGTTGTGGAGGCTGACTTGTGCACTGTAGGATGTTTAGTAACATCTCTGGTCTCTTCCCCCAGATGCCGGTTGTCCTCTTGCCGTTAAGACAACCAAAATGTCTCAAGACATTGCCACAGGTCCCCTGGGAGACAAAATCATACCCTGTGGAGAACCACTGGGCTAACTGGCCTGGATCTGCCACGTGGGTGACCCTTCACGTATGAAGCAGTACCCAGCCCACCTTCCACCCTCAGGGAGTACCTGCTGCCCACTCCACCACTGCTGGTTCAGTCTTCCCTGCTGTTGGGCTCCAGCCAGCATCCTCTCCATGCAGCTAGTGCAGGTGAAACTTCTCACTAAAAGTTGGAGGTGGTGAAAATTGTTGCTATGCCTCAGCACAAAACAAGAAGCAAATTGTCAATGTTTGATATCAAAATGAATTAACTATATTGACCAATTCCATTACAGAGAAGTTCTCATGAGCTATCTTTTTCCTCAATCTCTGATCTCCTAACTTGGTCTAGGTTTCTTCCTCTCCCCAAAGAGTCCTTCTCTGGCTCACTCTTCTCCTCATACCAGTTTATGAGTTCCTTGCTACCATTACATAACTACACAGACCAATTTTACTCTGTGAGTATGTGTATGTATGTATATATGTATGTATGTACATGTGTACCTATCTATTCATCTATCTAGTCCCAAACTTCGGGACTTATCTTTGCGTGGTAGATAGATAAATAGGTGGGTGCACATGTACATACATACATACACATATTCACTTACATATAAAACATGCATATATATGCATGTATATATATTAGTACACATTTGCATAGAGGAATATATGTATCAACACACATGCAGAAACAAAACCATATTTGCTAAATGAAAGGGTTTAAATTGTTTGACGATCAATATACTCTTGATCTTCATACCTAATAAGCATAGTATTTTCTCGTATTTATTTATTTTATTTATTTATTTATTTATTTATTTATTTATTTATTTATTTATTTTGAGATGGAGTCTTGCTCTGTCGCCTAGGCTGGAGTGCAGTGGCGTGATCTCCGCTCACTGCAAGCTCCATCTCCCGGATTCACACCATTCTCCTGCCTCAACCTCCCGAGTAACTGGGACTATAGGCGCCTGCCACCACACCTGGCTAATTCTTTTTGTATTTTTTTTTGTAGAGACGGGGTTTCACCGTGTTCGCCAGAATGGTCTTGATCTCCTGATCTCGTGATCCGCCCGCCTCTGCCTCCCAAAGTGCTGGGATTACAGGCTTGAGCCACTGCGCCCAGCAGTATTTTCTCAAAATATCTCAGGTAAATGTTTGTGTAGACCCCTATCCCCTAACAAGCCAAGGAAACCTCAGGGATCAAAGAACAAGTGGTAATTGTTCTGATTTCATAGTAGAACAGGTAGGTTTTATCCCTTTCTATACTGAACACAGACCCTCACCCCATCCAGGCTAAGGCAATAGCAAACATTTCTTCTATGATGCAGTGCAAAGCAAGACAGGGAAATGCTTAACAAGGGATAGGCACTATTCAAACAGGAGGTTAATCTTCACTATGTAAAGATCTGATTGCCGTTAAGACCCCTTGCATCAAAGTCATGCCATAAGGTCACAGTGAGGTCTTGCCCCATTTTCCTTTTTCATATCAAGATCTAAAGCATCCCTTCCTCTTGTGGAGCGGCAGCTCTGGTGCAGACTAGGGAGGTGCCTAAAACAAGATGCCCGTTAAAAAGAGGCAGGATCTCACAGAAGAGAGAGGCCGGGGGAAAGGTTAAGACCCTGCAAAAAGATGCTCCCTGACAACCATTGGGTAGCTGCAACTGGGTTCTCTACAGTCATATGCTCAGACCACAGGTCTAGAAACAGAATTCAGGGAGAAGTAGAATAGAACAGGCAGACCTTTTCAAGTTGAAATTTGTTGCCTGAACTTGAAATAAAATCCTGATTAATCACTCACTCTGCAAATTTTACTGGCAGCACCATCTTATTGAGCAATATGAAACTCCTCCCTTCCATAATTAGGGAATCACATCAACAAGTTTATATTACACTTAGAATATCCCCAGCATTCTCTTGCACCATATTGGAATATCTAATAACTGGGGTATTTTGGGAGGTCCCAGCACCATAGGTGACTAATTAAAATGAAAATTAAGGGATTTGAATCGTTGCAGGCATTTTAAACTACACCTATGACAAACCCAGGATGTAACACTCCATCTAGGTGGGTTTAATGGTGTTGGCTTGAGTTTTATTGCATCTCATATATTTCATATGAAATCATGTAT
Organism: Piliocolobus tephrosceles; assembly: GCF_002776525.5. Lineage (NCBI taxonomy): Eukaryota > Metazoa > Chordata > Mammalia > Primates > Cercopithecidae > Piliocolobus > Piliocolobus tephrosceles. The sequence goes on along the minus strand of NC_045444.1, from coordinate 112,184,659 downwards.
GATCTGATGGAAAGAACTTTCCCTGCTCAAAATAATAGAAAGCATTCCTAAAGGGATGTGTTTTAGTCAAGGGAGAAAGGATTATGCCAAGGGATGTGAGTTAGTTCATGCAGCTTTGCACATCACTCTCATAGTCATGCTTGTGTCATATGGTTGTTTTATCTTTTTATTAGCACATTTAATACACTTGGATTCTATGGTTTAAAACTTTGAAATCTCAAATGTTTCCTTACAGGTACTGGAAAGGAATCCAAATTATATTTAGGAGAATATCACAAGAAGGATTTATCTCAAATTCACAGGTCAGTCAAGAAATTTATACACACACACTCATACATATATATACACATATGTACATATATATAACTTATATATACATATTTACTATATATGGTATATGATAGTTGAACCTTCACTCTTATGGACATAGCATAAGCCGTTGTCTAGATTACTAAGTCAGGAAAAAGACACCCATCAATATCCTGTACAGTACATACTCCCTGCCCATGGAAATAATTCAGTCCATTCTTGTTGAAGTAGAGAATCCAAGTCATAATGCAGTATGTAGATATGGAGTCTATAATGGATCTCAAAAATTGCTTTGGGCAGCAAGTAGTTTTAGAACCCTTGTTGAGTACTGAAGACTTTTCTTGATGCCTCTTTTCCTTCTTCTCTGATGTGTTTTTTTTTTTTCCTTATCTTTATGTCACCAATCAAGCTTGCCTTCTCATTTTTCTCCCAGTACCCCCATCCATCCTAGATACATGATCTCATGAGATTAACCATTGACCAATTAAATTTAAATGACAACTTCCTTTTCTAAGCTTCAGAACTACACATCCGAATGCCTCTTTCATATTCCTGTCTGAATGCCCTACAGACTCTCATGTCAACTTTCTGGGGATCTTTCTACTCATGTCTGTCCTACTTCTTTCTTGGAATACAGTGCATCACCAAAAGTAAGTGAGATCTTGTCAAGGGTATTTTTCACACAGTTTGTTGAATGAAAACAATAAGTCAGATAACTGTGTTTTTTAAAGTCACACTCATCCCCTCGATATTCTGATGGCTCACCCCTCTCCCAAAGGAGAGCTTCCTGCCATGATGAAAATTGCTGTGTTTGGTTATCCTTGGCTTCAGGGTTGTCCTTCTCAATGTATTATCCACGTGCTGCCAACACCTGTCAAAACAATCCAGATAACAAGTCTTCTTGATTCTTCTGCTTAAACCCTTCAATGGCTCATACTGGTTTAAAAGCTTTTTCGCTCACGTTCAACAAAATCCGCTTGAGAGCAAAGTATGTACTTCTTTCATGGCTTAACCAGAGTAGTTCCCAAATTATGGAAGGACTATTTTATATTGCTTCTAACAGCAGGCAACATAGGAGAAGGAGACAGATTTTTTTTTTTTTTTTTAGTGTTTTGTTTGTATTGTTTTTTTTTTTGAGATGGAGTCTCACTCTGTCACCCAGGCTGGAGTGCAGTGGGGCGATCTCGGCTCACTGCAACCTCTGACTCCCGGGTTCACGGCATTCTCCTGCCTCAGCCTCCCCAGTAGCTGGAACTACAGGCGCGCACCACTACGCCCAGCTGAGTTTTCTATTTTTCGTAGAGACGGGGTTTCACTGTGTTAACCAGGATGGTCTCGATCTGCTGACGTCGTGATCCGTCCGCCTCGGCCTCCCAAAGTGCTGGGATTACAAATGTGAGCCACGGCGGCCAGCCAGGAGACAGATTCTTTAAGCAAAATTTTCTTTCTTTTTCTCCAAACCAGTCACTCTTGGCTAGGTTAAAGATGCTTGAAACCAAGGAAACAGTAAATTGGTATGTCCTTATCTTTTTTTGTCTTTTTGTAGAGATCCAAGGCTGCAGGATGGAGAACATCCCAGGTCAGATCAGGGATAGAGACGGTGACGAAAGGACCCCATAGAAAAGGGAGGCCATCTTGAGGGTAGCATTAGGGAATGGAAAATTAGGGCCCGCCTTGGGACCTGAGCAGTGAATGAAGAAGCAAGAAATGATCTATGAGGTATTCCCAGCTCCCTCCCCAAAGCAAACTCTGTCCAGTCCACAGCTGAAATAAAGACCCATTCTCTGAAGTCTTTGGTGCTCAACATGTGAGGGGTACACTCCTTTTCATTGGGGAGAGGAGGGGAACATGAGATGTACCTTTCTAACTTCTTAGTGTCAAGCATACAGAAAATGCATGGTGAATTTTTGAAAAGTCAAGCTTCCCAGTAAAGCTTTTCATATCACTGTCTTAATCTGCCTCTGAATACTCATTTTCTGCCACCGACTGCTTGACACTTTATGAACTGTCAACAATGCCTGAACTTCACAGTTGAAACACCACACCATGATCCGTGCTTTTGCTTGTGTGCCCCTTTGCATCAAATGTTCTGTGTTTCTCCACTCTGCCTTGAACTTCTAAACCCTCCTAATTTTTGTAAGACTCAGTTGATCTTCTACAGAAATATTTGTCTCACGTTTTCTCTCAAGTTGAGTTTAGTGCTCTACGATAGTCATGCTGCAATATATCATCATTGCAAGCAGATATATTTATCCCATTCACTAAGTTGCTAGTTGCTTATATAACTGTATCCTATTAATCTTTCAGGTAGCTTCTTTAGCACCTAGTGGATATTCAATAAATTTATTGAAGAAAGAAATACTGGAGTTATATGCATATTTGAATTTTTTTCCTTAGAATAAATTAGAGTTTATTTTCCTTATAAACTAAGGGTGATTCAGAGAGTATAATGACAGGGCATTTTTCCAGCACCCCTACAATCTAGTCATGATACAAATCCATTGAAGATCATGGCGATCTGGGCAAGGAGCTACTTCAAGTACTCTTCAAGTGACAGCAATCCTCTTCCTGAGGCCAGGTAGAGACCTGCCCCAGCAATCTGCCAAAAGCACAGCCAAAACTGAATTTTTGCCACAGCTACCTCATTTAGTTTCTGAAGAATGATTTACATCTTTCGATGTTCTAAGAATCAAGTATAAATGACATTATGAAATGCGTATCCAATGACTTCAAGGAAGCATTTATTCTCAAGTGTCTACAGGCAGCATCTTTGTTTTGACAACCCACAAATCTCAGCACAACCAAGTAATTTCTGTGAAAAATTAAACTTCTAGTTCCCAGTAATAGTGATTTTTATCTCAGTCTCCTTATAGGAGAAATATATCTTTGAATTTTCTTAAATTTAATCCTGACTTTCAAGGATTTTTTTTTATCATGAGCCCATTCCCAATTATTAAATGTCCACTTAATTATTTAAATGTATTACAAAATATGGATAAGAATACATTAGATTGTGTTTATTGTAGCATCCTTTGATGAATATCACCTATGATATTAAAGTGACTTAATTCAATCCTGTTATAAATGGTCTACTGCTTATTATGAGGTGAAGGTTTTTCTGGATAAGATCCTGAGTCCATGATCTGAATAAAATATCTATATAATTTATCTTCACATAATCTGAAAATTTATGAAATAAGAAAGAGATACCTAACTTAAAACACTGAAAGAGAGGGGAAAGGGAAAATGCCCTGAGTGGAATTTGGTGGTGGTATTTGGGAAAAAGGAAAAACGAAGTGGATTATTCACTCTGCAAAAATTCTCAAATGCTAACTCTAAGGATTTTTCTGGAAGGCGTTGACAACATTATGATTTATGTGGAACCCATAATCATTTTAATGATCATGGAACCCATGGTCATTCTAGCTCCCCTCTTGCTTCTTGTCAGGCAGTTTCCCAGGAGCTGGAAATGTGGCAGTAAATGAGACAGGGCCCTTACTCCCATGGAATTTGAATTCTAAGATGGTAGTTCAGAGAAATAAATGAAGAAAATATTTCTGAGAAGTGCCTTCAAGAAAAGAAATACAGTGATGTATAGAGTGTTGCTTGGAGCAGAAAGGAAGGACCACATATCAAATCACATTCTCAGGGAAGGCCAGGAAGGTGACTTCTGAGTTCAGATCTGAAAGATAAAAACCAATAAGATTTGCTTAAAGGCAGTTGAATAATGAGAAACAGCAAATAAAAACACACTGGAGAAGAAATAAACTTGGCAAGAATGTGGTCATGAGGGCTGAAACTTCAGGAACCTGGAATACATAGGCAGGGACCGGAGCAAATAGGTATGTACGGATTAAAATGGGGAATTGGATTTTGTGGCAAAGGCAAGAAATCACTGGTGATTTCTAAGCCATAGAATGACATGATCTTAATATTTTTGAAATATCTCTCTCTTACTAACAATGTTAAGTTCCACACACAATTCCAAAACAATAATATTCTTTTACTTCTAACCATTTTCTAATCAGTAGCATATCAAGTATTATTAGCAGTTTTAAGTGTGACTTAATTTCCAGAGCCTATCTCTGTATTTTATTTTTATTTTCAGTGATCATCATCATAACCATTAATGTCATCCATAATCTCAGGCATTCTTTCTGTGCCACGAAAAACATAATTCTAAGTAATTAGAGTTTTATTATACTTTTATTCCCCCAAATATGGGCCTTAATATTTTAATTATCTCTGTAAAACATATTCTTTCTTTTTTGACTGTCAATGAACATTTACTTTTTTATACAGCTGTAAACCTGTATTCAAGTAGATAAAATGCACTTAAAGTTTTATGAAATCCTTTAAAAATAATTGACCACTGAAAGTACAGAACTAATCTTTCAAATCTCCAAAGCTCATAAAAAGCAGTAAGTTAGAATCAGTGAAAAATAATTGACAGGGCAATAGGTTATATATAAATGTGCAAAAATATTATTAAACTTTTTTTGTTGAAAATGTTTATAAAATTCATAAGAAATACATGTTCTTTCTCTACAATTGTATGTTTTCAATTTATATATATTTCAAACTTATTATAAGGAAGAGCTGGAAAGTGGCTTAGGTAAGATATGAAAATAAAGGAAAATGAAGGAAAAGAAAATAAATACTCATGGGTCACAAACACTTATCTTAAAATCTCGGTCAACTAGATCACTATATCCAAACAGAAAATATCAGGAGGCATTAGAAAGTCAAAAAGAGAAATGTTCTAAGTTACTTTTCTTTGACTTGCAAGAAGTGTATTCGTCAGCATTCTCCAAGAAGGACTTATTGTAAAGAATTGGCTCACATGATTATGGAGGCTGAGAAGTCCCAAGCTCTGTATTTGGCAAACTGGAGACCCAGGAGGGCTAGTGATGTAGTTTCAGTCCAAAGGTTGGAAGGCTTAAGATGCAAGAATAGCTGATGCTTCCATTCAAGTTCAAAGAAGAAAACAATCTCGCAGCTCTAAGGCAGTCAGGCAGGAGAAATTTCCTTGTATTCAGGGAAGGGTCAGCCTCTTTGTTTCATTCAGGCCTTCAACTGATTGAACAAGACCTACCCAGTTTGGGAAGGACAATCTGCTTTGTTCAATCTATTGATTTAAATGTTAAACATCACAAAACACCCTCACAGGAACACTCAGAATAATGTTTGACCAAATAACTGGGCACCTCATGGCCCAATCAAGTTGACACATGAAATTAATCATCATAAACAGTAAGGCAATCTTTATAGCTCAGGCCAATAGTCACTTATTTATTCATTCTCCCATCATTTGTTGATACCCTGAGAAGCATGAGGTCTATTTTACATGGTGGGGATTCAGTAAGATATAAGAAATTATCTCTGACTTCAATAGATTCATGGTCTTTGGGAAAAAGGAAAATACATACATAAAATGCAGTGAGACAGTTTCCAGACAGAATAGGTTAGAAAGAAACAGTGAGGTCACAAGTCACAGAAGGGATGTTCAAAACTTTTGACTCTAAAATGTAGAGAAAGGTAGTGAGATTACTTGCAAAAAGGAGATAAGCATTCCAGGGAGAGACAGCATGCTAACAAAAGCAATGGAGACAATCAGGAAGGACAGAGTGGGAAATGCAAGTGGACTGGGAAGGAAGAAAAGCCTGAAAGGTCAGGAGAAGCCCAGGGACAGTGGAAGGTTATGTCATCAAAGGCTTTGTATGTCCTGAGCAATGCATTGCTCCTTGATTGTTACCAGGATCCAGTATAAAATGTCTCCTAAGTAAAAGGGAACTCAACAGCTCACATTTTCCCAAAATGGATAAATGAATTTATTTCATTTTGGGAAAATTTTAACCAGTCTTTACTTGAGTTTCAGCAAATTGTTTTTTGCAGTTACCAACTATTAATACTCATGCTGTCCTCTAATGACTTGTTCTGTCCAACAGTTAGTCTTCAAATGCACATCACTACTCTTTTACTCAGCACCCATTAATTAAGCATAAGTTATGTCAGGTACCATGCTATGTGCTGATAGATTAGAGTGGACAGAACTGATGTAACCCCTTCCTCATGAAGCAGAACAGCTTCTAGAGGAGAAAGTAAATAGAGAATTACAAAAGAAAAATACATACTTTTAAAATGTGATTACTGCAATGAATGTAAAGTACAGACTAGCTGGTTGCCAAAACTTAAGTCAAAATCTTGACCAGATGAAAGAATCTCAGAGAGACCCAAAGAAACTTGTTTTATCTCAGAGTTCCTGTATCACAATTGTTAAGGTCCAAATCAACCCTTAGGTCACTTTAAAGTGTGCATTAACCCATGGTCTCATCCAGGAATAGAGCTGTTATTCTTGTCGGAAAACAAGAAATAAATTTTAAGTTCCTTTTTGACTTCAGGGTCAGATTTATTTATTCATTACTTCCATTGATTATCACTGACTGACTTAACCACTCCCTTTTCAGTGGTGGTGTTATTTAGTTCACTTTGAAATTATACCCAGAGCTCATGCTGTCAACATCCAAGAAGCAAAATAGGGAATAAGAATAAAGTTTATCACAGTTTTCTGCCTCTAGGCAATTAAATTTTTATACTGCCTTCTTATAACTAAATAGGAGACATAAAACCCCGTAATTCAAATGAGATAAACTCATTTGCTTTTCTAAAGTTCAAACCGGTTTTCATTATGCCAACTCCATTCAGAGGCTCCCAATATTGCCATCCTCAAGCAGAAAGCAAGAGATGTGACCCTCCAGTCTTTGGTAATAGTTCTGATATTGAAAAAGTGAGCGGGAATAAAAGAAACTCAGAAGCTGGTTCATATCCACTAAACTTTGGCCCAATTCTCCAGGTTAACCTGGTATTTTACAGACCAAATAATTTATTGAGACTTTCTCTTATCAGCCTTTTACATACAACCAGGTCTTTCCACTGCGCTTCTCTCCTTGTCTTCCTGCTGTTGTTGGATCCCAGTCATTACTATTCACCACTCCACATTAATCACACACCTGCTCTAAACTGTCTGGGCCCTGGTCGACTATGCTTTGAAAAGATCTGCCTTCACAGCATCCACGCTCACAGTTGATGGGACTAAGGCCCTTTACAACTCCTGGTGAGCTGGGATTCTCTGTACCATTAGCATAGTAAGAACGTATGAAGGCTGAAAAGGAAACTAATGTTTGGGATGAATGTTTTTAACAGAGTAAAAGATTCGATACACTGAGCTGTAATAGATAAAACATTGAATACATTATTTTAGGCTCTAATTTTGCATTTAAATATCACCTATTTCAGGAACACCAAGACATTTAACTATACTAGGGATTGAAGTTTTTAATTCTAAAAAAGTGAAAATTCAAATACAGCTGGCAGTTAAATTAAATTAACTTTGTTTAATAGGCATTATTGAGCTCAGAGTGAACACACATTAATTCATTCATCCATTTAGCCATTCATGTATTATTTAATAAATATGTATTTAGGATGAATTCTGGGTAAGACTATGAGCCCCAAATGTGTGGAAAAAGATTGGTTTTTATTTTCTCATCATACTGCACTTATATCACACAGAAGCCTATAAATGTAATTTTTGAGACTTTCAATGAGAAAAAAATGTTATCTATTTCTAGAGTCAAGCAAACAACAGCATTATTGTAGTTCTATTATCTCATCGATTCATTCATTCATTCAATAAGCATGTACTGAAATCCTAGTATCTATGTTGGGTGAAGCTCAATTGCTATAGAAAGAAATTATTATCTCAATGGATTTTTTGGATAAATACAAAAAATTAGCATGGCTTGCTCACAAGATGTTAAGTTCAGAAGGCGGGAGAGCAAAATAGATTTGCTTCTCTAGCAAGAAGTGGAAACTCTCCTTAGGCAATTGAGAATAATTAAAGACTTTAATAGGGAAAGAGGAATCTGGTCAAGTTAGCAAGATCTTTTGGAGGAAGTTTAGAGAAGGAGTTAGGAGAGGAGAGGAGAGAGGACTGGAAGGGAGTTACTGCAGTGAACCCTGTGAGAGACAGTGGGATCTCAACCTGGCATTCAGGCTGTGGGATGAAGAGGAAGTAACCCATTTGGAAGAAGTTGTTATAATTGTATTAGTCCGGGTTCTTCAGAAAACCAGAACCAATAGGAGATACATGTAGGAGATATATATACATACACACATATATATATCTATATATACATTTCCATTCATTTATATCTATATATACACACACAGACATATATTACACACCTATATGGATATTTATTATGAAAAATTGGCTTACATTATTGTGGAGGCTGAGAAGTCCCCCATCTGAGATCTGCATGCTGGAGAACCAGAAAAGCTGGTGATGTAATTCAGTCTGAAGGCCTGAAAGTCATGGAATCAGTAATGTAAACCCCAGCCCTAAGACAGGAGGCTATGAGATGAGATGTCCCAACACAAATAGTGAGTCAGGAACAAAAGGGGCACATCCCCCTTCCACATTCCAATCTATTCAGACACTCTATGAATTGGACAATGCCCACCCACATTGGGGAGGACACTCTATTTTGATAAGACCAGTAATTCAAATGCTGATCTCATCTGGAAACACCCTCACAGACACACTAGAAACAATGTTTAATGTGAGCACCGTGTGGTCCACTCAAATTAATACATACAATTAACCATCACAAACCCCAGTTATGTGGATTTAGGAATCACCATTATGTAGACAAATATAAATCTGTTAAGGATCAGAAGTGCTAGGCAGTAAAGCCTAATATTTCCATAGCGTTTACCGTATGTCTAAATGCTGTACACAGATTAACTTTCAGAGAACAGACTCACAGATTAAATCCTTGCAGTGATCCTAGGAAGAAGTTACAATTTATCTCTGATTTTACACATGAAGAAACTAAGATGAGACGGGTTAAAGAAAGTTTCTCAAGCCTCTGAATAAGTGCTAGATTTAAAAGCCAGAAATACTCATATCCATGGATTTAACCACTACCCGAATGGTATTATCGTTACTGTCATTGCATCTTTATTATAGTAATTCTTGCTCATAGTAACATTAAATTGTACAGAAAAAAATAGGCTAAAGTATAACAGTGGTCTCTTTCTTTCTTTCCTTATCCATGCTCTATGAATCTCTTTTCATCTCGATTGTTTTTAAATCTTATGATGGTTCCCTCTGTAATTGTCAATGATATGCTTATTGACACTCTTTAATAAAGATGACACTGATTTTCCCCTCACTCTGAAAGATGAGTCAGCTTGCATGCACTTCATCCCACATTCTCCATTCCTGGTCCCAAAGTCTGATGGTTGTGATCATTGCTCTTAGCTTTTATATTGACCATTTAAGACACTAGTAATGTACATATTTATTGTTCCATAGCACTCTTTTGGGATCTGTTGACCCTTACCCACTTCTGATGATGAAGTTGTCATAACCCTCACCCCTACTTTCCTGATACTCCCACACTTTCCTTGCTCTTTCATCTCCTGTTATGCTAGTGAAATTTTTCCTTAACTTTACACCTCCATGGGACCTTTCTGGCCCTGGGTCATATGTAACAGACTCTTTGAGGCTTGTTAGACTCTAGGGTTTTTGATAGAAATACCATAAAAATCTTTTCTGTGTTTGACTTCCCCAGATTCCATAGAAATTCCAAAACCCCCACCCTCATCCCCAACCCCACCACACTCAAGAATGTAAGCTCTGGAAGAAACTGGGAGGCACAAGTCCTTTTACCAAGGATGAATATCAGTGATTTATTGTATGCTATTTTTTCTGAACTCTCACCCTTTTCCCCTAGTTCGGAGCATTCTTAGCTGCTGGAAATATTCATTCTCTATGATTCTTCCAAATCTCTCATTTAGAATTGTCCTTCAATAATTAGCATATTTGATCTAATTTTGCTTTTCTTTTTTTAACTACCCTACCCTGTGTGTAGAAGATCCTTTAGACCAAACCTCTCCAGAAAATTGATTCTTCCAGTAACTTCCTGGGGATCAACATACCACACTCCAAAAATGCCTGAATCTTAATTCCAACTTGAGTTGGAAAATAGTTCTACAGAATAGCCTTAATTAATAAGTAAGTTTTACCAAACATTACACCCACGCTTTCCTAAAGCAAAGGTGGAAAGCGAAACTGGCCAAACAAAAATATTTTTGAAATTGAACCTGACCCTAACTGATAAATCTTTCTGGTTTAGTTCCTCAAATAGAATTGTTTCTAAATTTGACCTCATCTCAAGGTGTTTGGAGACAAAAACAGCTAAAGATACCCGTGCCTATTAATTCTAACCTCAGGTCTCCCATATATTGTGGGCATCTGAAGGCCAGTCCTGTTTATGCCATGTCTTTCATCTCAGCCCTTCAGGGATCTGCTGGAGAAAATGGGCTTTTAAGAGGATGGCTGAGGAAGCAGAGTTTCTGCCACTTGGGAGGCTGAATTCCCACATGCTGCTAACTCTGATGAACTGGCAGCTTTTAAAGGCTGTTCAAATTCATGCTCAGTCCTCGGGTGGCCTGCAAATATCAGACATTTTTTTCTGATTTTTTTTTTTTCTGGTTTTCTCCTTTTTGCTGTCTTCTCTCATTGGAAGACCATTTAAATGGGTTAAGTCGGAGCTGTGGTTATTTTAAGTAGATGCTCTAACAATTCTCATTAAAGTTTTAAGGATCTTCTAGAAATAAGGAAGTAGTTATTAGCAGGTATTTCATGAATTTTTGAAATGAGGAGAAAGATAAATCATCAAAATGTCCCAGTTTTGTGCTTCAAAATATCATAAACCTATTTTATTATTGCTACATGCTGCCATACAATGCTTTTTTTGGTAACAAATTCTTAGGGAATCCTGAGGGCTTTTAAAATATTATGGAATAGATTCTTACAACCTGAAACCATTGAGGTCTAAATATGGGAAGAGTGCTGGCTACATAATCTTGCAAAATCCTCTAACCCTCTAATGCTTTGATTGATGAATCTGATATTACTTTGCTTCAAGCTTCAGAGGTCCATTGACTACAAATCAGGCTTAATAAATATAATTCTACTTGAAAATATTAAGCACCATAAAATTATTGCCTTGATGATTTTTAACTAAGTGCATTGAAAAGAATTTCGGACAGTCTTCCTGAGCAGTGATCATTCAACAAAACTTTTTTTCTGGATGGAATATATCACCGCCAATTTCCTTAGAATTATATTTTCAGAGGTTTTCCTATTCATCTATAATGCAAGATGAAAAGTTAACTAGGTAATGAACAAAGTTTCTTAATATGACTTACAAGATAAAAGCTTACGAAGAAAAATTCATGAAGGCAATTTATTCTCCGAAAATTCAAATAAATGGGAGTTGAACAATGAGAACACATGGACAAAGGGAGGGGAACATCACATACCACGGCCTGTCGGGGGGTGGGGGACAAGGGGAGGGATAACATTAGGAGAAATACCACAAGTAGTGACTGGTTGATGGGTGCAGCAAACCACCATGGCACATGTATACCTATGTAACAAAACTGCACGTTCTGCACGCGTACCCCGGAACTTAAAGCACAATTAAAAAAAAAAAAGAAAATTCAAATAAAGTTTACTAAGTAAGAGGGCAAATCTATTTTGATAAACATGGATTAGATAATTGGGCAACATGTAAGTAAGAATACATTGGCTTAACTGAAATTTTAAGGAATCAATTAGCTTCTTTAGTGCTTAATGCCACCAAGGGGAATTTCATAAAATGTTCTTGAAGTTTTTTACAATTTATTTAAGAATCAGGTTAATTATTGCACAGAGAGCAATATATGTAAAGCTGAGCACAGATTTATCATGACATTAAAATATAGATCCAGATAGGCTTACATATGATAAAATGGTGAGAGGATAAGCATGGTGGCTTATACATTTCCACAATCGAGTTTTTACAAAGTGAACATCTAGCTAAACTAGCAGTTGCAGAAGCAAGTTCATTGTACTATCAGGCTTCTGTGATGGTTAATTTTATGTCAACTTGAGTAGGCCATGAGGTAGCCAGATATTTGGTCAAGCATGATCCTGGGTGTCTCTGTGAGGGTTTTTAAAAATTATTTATTTAACATTTGAATCAATGGACTGAGTAAAGCAGGTTGCCCTCTCTAAGGTGGGTGGGGCACATTCAATCAGTTGAAGGCCTGAATACCACCAAAAGGCTGACCCTTCCCTGAATGGGAGGGAACTCCTCCTGCCTGACTACCTTCAAGCTGAGACATTGTTTTCTTCCTGCCTTCAGACTTGAATGGAAACATCAGCTCTTCCTGGGTCTCACCCTGCCAATTTTTGGACTAAATCGACATCATCAGTCCTCCTGGGTCTCCGGCTTGCCAATCACCCTGCAGATCTGGGAACCTGGGACTTGTCTGCCTCCATAATCACCTGAGCCAATTCTTATAATAAATCTATTCATATCATATAAATATATGTGTGTGTGCGTGTCTGATATATATACATATACACATCTATATAGATATACACATATATACACATCTATATAGATATCTGTATACAAATATATACACATATATAGATATATACATACATACATAGATATGTAGATATCTAAATATGTCAGATATACACATATATTAATATATATATGATATCATATACATGAATTAGCTTAGGACAATAAATAACCCTGTGTGTATATGTTAGGGGTGTGTTTTGCAGGGGGGTGGTAGGGATGGTGTTTCTCTGTATGTGTGTGTGTGTGTGTGTGTGTAAGTAGAAAGTGATGACTGTGATGATTATTGAGAAAAAGGATCAGGATTTTTTTCCTAAATAACTCTTTTGTTTTAAGAAATGGAAGCCACAGGGAAGAGACCAAGGGCTAAAATGTCCTAGTAAAATATATTTTGGTCTGATAAAAGTTAATGACTCCTTTATTTGGGAACAGCTAATATTATAGAATGCATCTTCACCAATCCACACAAATATTACTTGGAACATAAACAATATGGAGAGTAAATTCACACAAATATTTTTTGGGAAATACAAGATATAGATAGTAAATCTACTCAAATATGTTGCAGGACTTACAAGAGGCAGATAGTAACTTTATTTTTCCAGTTCACCTCTTGACAATTACTTTTTTCCATCTAAAGAAATGGGAAAAGAAGGTCCAAGAAACTTTGGTGACTTTCTTAAATTAGTTTTTAAATCAAGCAAGCAATATTGATGCATTCCTACAATTATATTGTGAGAAGCATATTACAGTATATAAAGTAAAAAAGTATCTCATCATTACTCCCAACCAACGTTGTGCCACAATCTTCTTGTTAATGGTTGGTCTTACAATTTCAAAACTTTGTCAGTTCATTTACATGAATGTATATGTACATATACAAATATATATGTTTTCAAGATAGCAATGGAATTTAAATACACTGTAGAACTACATTGGAACTTTTAAATTAAGATATGAACATATTTGTCTGCCTCATTCTTTTTAGGTACAATATATTTTTATTCCATGAAGTGGTAGTTCCTTAATTTCTTGTACTTCTAAGAAACACACAGTAGATTTAATTTGCAGTGCCCTTGAGGTTAGGTATTTCCCTGTGAATGATATGTGAGGAGAGACATGTTATCATTTTTAAGTGGAAGCTTTAAGAGCTGTCTGCAAGGCACCACACCCTCTCTTCTGCTAGGAATACGGTATAAAACTCCAGACTGGTGGCAGCACTGTCTGCCTGACCCCTGGATGAGAACACAAGGCAGAGCCCCAGCTGACCTGAGAGGACCCTGTGTGAGCAAGAAATCACCTTTTGTGTTAAGCCACTAAGATTTTGGAGTTGTCTATTACTGTGACATATTCAAACACTTCTCACCTCATACCCAGTACTGATATACAATCCGTATTGTGGGCTATATCAGCCCCAATTGCTTCCAATTGTTCATGAATACAAAATAATGGCAATACACACAGTTATATTTATACTGTACAAGTTTATACCCACAGGCAGATTTTTGTGTAGGCAATTTTGACAAATATTGCTGAACTGTCCTCTAAAACGTTTGTAGTGGCCACACGTGGTTGTTCACACCTGCAGTCCCAGCACTTTGGGAGGCTGAGGCCAGTGGATCACTTGAGGTCAGGAGTTGGAGATTAGCCTGACCAACATCGTGAAATCCCATCTCTACTAAAAGTACAAAAATCAGCCAGGCGTCATGGCAGGTGCCTGTAATCCTAGCTACTCAGAAGGCTGAGACAGGAGAATCGAATCGCTTGATTCCTGGAGGTGGAGGTTACTGTGAGCTGAGATCATGCCACTGCACTCCAGCCTAGTCAACAGAGTGAGACTCCATTTTAAAAAAACATAAAAATAAAAATAAAAAATAAAAAGATTGTAGCAATTTATTCTATTAGAAATGGTCCATGCATAGGCAATATAGAGAGACCCTGTCTCTACCCAAAATTTATAACAAAAAATTTAGTCTGGTATAGTGGCCCACACCTGTGGTCCCAACTACTTGGGAGGCTGAGATGGGAGGATCGTTTGAACCCAAGAGGCTGAGGCTTCAGTGAACCATGATCATGTCACTGCATTCCAGCCTGGGTCACAGAGTGACACTCTGTCTCTAAAATACAAGAAAGAAAGAAATGGTCATGAGAATACATATACAAGAAAGAAAGAAATGGTCATGAGAATACACATTAACTCATAGTGTAGCCGATATTAGATATGACCTATCAATCATGTTAATTTGTGTAGGATCTGATAATCTAGAACTATCTCCCAGTGTTGTCTAGTTTGCATTTTCTGATTATTGATTTGACTATATTTTGTGTATTAGCTATTTGTGTCTACTCTGAATTGCATGTTTCTATTATTTTGCTTTTCCATATGGCTATTTAGGGGCTCTTATGTGTTACACATTTTTACTTTGGGTATGTTGTAAATTTTGCTATTTTTTTTTCTGGACTAACTTTTGCCTTTTGATTTGATTTGTGTGTATGTCATTGCACATAGTTTTTACTTTCATAGAGTAAATCTATCAGTTTCTTGATAGATATGGAATCTGAAATTTGTTGCATGTAAGAACTCTTTCCTCACTCTGCAAAGCATTATGAAATGTATTATATTCTATTATAACTTAAATTATTTATAAAATGCCATTATGGTTTTGAGGGATATTTTATGTTTATTCCTCAATGTAACTGGAATTTATTTTAATAAAATAGAGACCAAAATGAATTTTTCGTTCGAATGAATAAGCAATTATGCCCACTATTTGTCGAATAATCTTTTTTTCTGCTGACTTGAATGTCACATGCATTCTATATTTATTCCGTATATATACATATATATGCACACATGCACACATATAGTTATAGATACAATATACTTTGCTCTCTCTGACCTCTATTCTGTTATTTTTACCTCCCCTAGTCTGTTTTTTGTGTCAATATGACACAATTTTAATTATTGGACTTTCATAGAGTGTTTTAAAACCTATCAGGCCAATTTCTCTCCATTTGTTCATTTTCAAAATTGTATTGCCTATTCTCACACATTTTAAAATCTAGATGAATGTTAAAGTCAACTCATCAAGTTTGATACAGAATCTTGTTGGATGTGAAATTTTAGATTAATGTGTGTGGTGGAGTCAAGGTGGTGCCACTCAGGTCCCCATCAAGAGGACTTCAGCCCAGCTACAGAGAGTGAGGGCAGATGTTGGCTCCAGCTATCCACTCCTCAAGGCTATTTCCACAGCTATTGCTGGAGCTGAGAGGCATAAAAAACAGACCATTTGGGCCCAATATAGGACCTTTCAGAGCTCCAGAGCTCCCTTCAGGGCCTCTTGCCAGGTTGGCCAAGACTTTGTGGGGCCTCCATCACTGTTCAGCTTCATCCTTGGCCCAGTCCTCTTCTTCACCCTTCCCTTCACATTTGCTGATCACAGACAAAGACCTTGCATCCCAAATTCTGTCTCTGCTTCTGGAGGGGCTGAATCTGTGGAAATTTGGAAAGCACTGATATATTTACATTATTGGCACTCAGTGGCTGATGTGTGGATATCGTTCTTGAGAATAGTTCATCCTTATCCTCATAAAACCGTTCACCCTTAATCCTCATAAAACCAAGTCCCATGAAGTGAGTCTGTAATCACTGTTTGTTTGTTAACTCCCAGAATGCACACCACCATGAGGGAAAACCAGCACAGTACCGGAAACAGAGTTCAAACAGATGTCAAGCTGGTAATATCACTGAATGAAGTGGATCTTAGGAAGACAGTGGGGCGAGGGAGGAGAGTAGAGCAAATGGGAGAGGATCTGCTTTGGGTACAGACGGGATACTCAGCTTCAGCCTTTCCCTGCCATGTGGACACTTGGGCCCAGGGAGGTTCCTCCCCCAGTTTTATTTTTTCCGAGGGAATACTATATATCAATGTATTACATACTATTTCTGGCTGCCTGATCTAGAATACGCACAAACATATTTCCAACCATTGTTTTTCCTAGAAGGAATAAGGTTTCTGAGAGAAAAAAAAACTGCTGTATTGAATATGTATTACACCTTAATTTATCCTTAACAACTCGCCTGTTTTCAAAGTCATGAGATATGAGATGACAATATATTACCAAGGCCAAATGTCTGCTGCTAGGTTCATCAACTTTCAAATGGAAGCAGATCAAAATGCATGCCCTCCGTGAGACATGGAAGACATTTGAGCCAGGTTTTTGTCCCAAACCAAAAATGATATGATTCCTTCTTCCCTAGGGAAGAATATAGAAGGCAAATGAGAGAGAAGCCCAAAAGTTATTGGATGCCCCTTGCACAGAGAGAAGCATTACACTGGAAAATAAGTTTTATGCATTGTATTAATGCAATTATACTATTTGATATTTTAGAAAATAATTATATGCTTAAACCCAGACAGTATCAGAACAGCTAACTTTCACATTCTGTATTTAAGTATTATAAGTAGTAAAATATTTACATTATTTGATTTTATAAGAAAGAACAATAATTGTATAGTTCTTGGTGTCATCATGGAGTCTTTTCTCCAGAAGAATACAAGCTCTACTCTACTTTATCATTTATTCATTCATACATTTTTATCTACTATAATCATTTATAATGTAAAATAACAGAAAATAATGTTATTTCTTATAGAAAAATGGAAACAATACATATTTAGCTCTTTTACCATATTACTGCCTTCTATGGACCAAGCCAGTTATATTTGTTAGGGCGGGGGTTGAATGGTGGCTATGAACTAAATATTTGTGTCCCTCCAAACAGTATGTGTTGAGACCCTAGTTCCCAATGCAATGGAATTTGGTAATAGGGAATTTGGGAGAAAACTAGATCATGAGGGTGGGGCCTTCATGATAGGACCAGTGCGCTTATTAGAATAAACACTAGAGAGCTGGCTTCTTCTCTCTTCCTCTCCACCTTCTGAGGGTATAAACAGAAAGAGGACCCTCACCAGGAGCTGAATCCGCAAGCAGCTTTGATCTTGGACTTTCCAACCTCTAGAATGGTGAGGAATAGATTTCTGATATTTAAGCCACCCAGTCTGTTATCTTGTGGCAGCCTAGACTGACTGAGACAATGGTACAACAAATAGATTCACACATGTAACAAGTCAATATAATAGATTATTTTCCCTTTCTGTAAAAGTCCAGGGTAGTTCCAAGTGAAATAAATGTGCACAGATGGGGAAGAGGTAACTCAGTTTTATATAATGATGCAGAAACTAGTGGAAGGACACTATGCCATCTTCAGCATGTGGCTGCCTAAGTTGCCTAGGGTGGGAGCTGAAGGAGCCCACCCTAGTCAGCCTGGAGACGTCGAAGTCACCACAGAGCCCATCTAAGTGGTTTCCATAGACTGGGATGGCGTGGATGCTCATCTTCTCTGTTAACATTTTAAATTCGGTCAAGGGCCACATCCAAGTGTGATTCTGGAAATGCAATTCAGTGGTATACACAGAGAGAAGAGAAAAAATGGATTTTTAAAAAGGATTAGTCTCTGATCTCTTTCAGGTCTAAACTACTGTTACACAGCCAATATAATAACCATCTAGCAGATCAGTCCTGCAGTCTGCTCTCCCTAACCAGCCCCACACTGAGGGCTGAGGGACACTATGGAACAGCATCCTTGTACAAACAACATTCTTAGGAAGACGGGAAAATATTTTATTTAACCATTGCCATCTCCCTCTTTGTTGTGCTCATTCTCATCAAGTCTTCTACCTTTTCTGGATAGCAGATGACCTTGTATCTTTCTGTTTGGGGATAATTAAGAACATAGGACAGAAATTCACCTAATATTCTGCCTCATTCTCAAAAAAATTCTTCATATCTTTACCCTTTGCTCTTTCTTTCCAACTTCAGGTGATATAAAGCCATTTGTCCACCTCAAGACCAACTCTTTTACCTGTGTTCAGTTTTATAAAGTATCAAATGCATTAAATTTAATTTTATTTAGTATTAACAAAAATCTTGAAAGTGAAGGGAATAAAATTGGAGAACTTGCTGAATTTCAAATGTCTTGTATTTAAAAGCAACAGATTAAGAATACCCCCAATAAAGTGTATACCGGATGTATTAAGACATCTAAGAAGTAAGTAGGACCAAAATCAACCAATATTTGTTTTGGCTCAAAAAGTTTATCACAAGTTTCAGTGCTTTGCTGCCATCAATAGTAAAGTAACTATAAGATTTATAAAATGCATATTTATATTATGGGGATAGTAGAAATAGTTTATAAAACTTTATAAAAAATGAAAAACACAATGATAATAGCAAAGAAAAATAAAAAGTATATCATCAGAATTCAACTAGGAGACAAAAACTACACAGTAATTGGAATGGGAAAAGTTTGAAGTAAAGAACTATTAACTCTAAACAAGAAAATCTAAAAAGCAGTAAAGAGAATCCTAAACATTTCCCTAGGGTAGGGGGAGATTGCTGAAAAGAGAAATACATATAGGGAAGGTGAGAGTCCCTTCCTCAAGGCTGGGATCCAACCTCAGGAGACAAATGTGGTTGTGACCCACTGGATGGCAGAGATGTTTTCTAGGTTCCCTGGGACACACCTGGTTCATAGTCCCTAAAAAAGCAAAAAAAAAAAAAAAAAAAAAAAAATCCCTTTCGGGTTCCATTGAAATAAGATGGAGGTGCACACTACAAATGACTCACAAACATCCTGCTGGCAGCTGCACAATAAGAGTAAGAAGTAGGTGGTAAAAAGAACCAGGAAGAGAGGACCTTCTTCCTGCAGTGTCTCTCCATCACCCTCTGCTTACAAAGCTTAACATCATACCAGCTATATAGAAAAGCTATGTAAAGGACCCAGCTAGATTTTTATACAACAGGCAATGAAGGGTAACTTTTGGAGCTGAGAAGGTGTACATTGATCATTTTAAGCTATATGTAACTCTCTTTCTTACCTAGTCATTTCTATGTGAACATATGTGCTTAACTTTCCAAATAGATTAATTTCATCAATTCTCACAAATATTGCAGCAATCATATGGTAAAGGAAATGAGCATATTCAGGAAATGAGACTACTTTGGTAATGTATATAAGATGCTTAATATAGCATTTGGGCCTATGGGTTTCCTAGATATACAAATCATATTTCCCTGAAATGGTTGGTAAAATGGCTCTACTCTTAACTACACATTGTCTCTTGTTTGTTTTCTTTTGTTTGAAGGGATGAGGGAAGGGCAGGCAGCTGAAGTACCCCATATTTCATGAATTTTATTTTTTCTGATTTATTTTTCCTTTTGCAGTTTGTTTTAGTTTATGGAAATTATATCCCTTTAGATATCTATGAATATCTATGAGAATGAGAAGCAACTCCAAATTTTGTGAGGACTGAAGCTTATATAGATGGAAGAGGGATGCTTTTAACAAAAAAAAACTATAAAATTATGAATTCTGTGAGCCATATGAAAATACCCTTCTAAAGTAAATGTATATCCAATTCAAGTTCTTCTTAGACAAATCCCCAAAATTCCCATCGCCATTCCAGCACTCCCAAAGCAAGGAGAAGTAGGATGGAAAGTAATTTAGAGTAGGAAAAGGTATCACTCTCAACTGGCCTCAGTCAAAATAGCCTACTTTTACAAATTTTACCAAATCGTATGACCACACACAAACACATTAGTAGGGTCTCTCACCTCATCTTAGAGTAGCTGTAACATGTGCATGACCACTAAATTTAAGCTTCATTAGTTTCACAGTCAATCCACCTCTGGCAATCAATATAACTATAATTTATTAACAATCTTTTCTGTTCTTTACTTACCTATTTTATTTAATTTCCTTTTATTCGTAACGTTAGTTTTCATCAAATGTTTGGTGATTCTTGGTCTTCTGCCCACACTTACTAATAAATATGTCGATCAGTTAAGGAAGGGGTAATGAATATCCTCTTTAGTAGATCCATAAACTCTTAAACTTCACCTATGACTTTGATTTTTATAGATAAGTAAAATGTTTTCCACAGTGCCTGCATATAAACTCCACAGTGCCTACATAATCTGGCCCTTGTCTCTCTCCCTGACCTCACCTTTATGATATTTGTGACCTGTATGGTTCCCCAACACATCAAGTGCATTTTATCTCAGAAAATTTAAATTCCCCAAACATCTAAAATATTCCCTCAAGTATTTGCATAGTTGACTATTCATCATTTATATCCCATCTCACCTTCTTAGATTTAGTGAATGATGCATTGATAAAGCAGAAAGAAAAAACTATGAGAACTCATCAGAAAATAAGGTGGCCAATCAATTTTTGGCCTTACTATTTCTTGAACTAATTTTTCTTCATTTTTATGCATTGACTTGTCTTACTTTCCTTTCCAAACCACTCTGATGAAGTTCTTCAGTGGTATAATTTTTAAAATTCTATATATTTATTTGAAAAGAGTCTACACATTCAAATAAAACTTATGTAAACTTCTTTAAAAGATTCCACCCAACAATATTTGAGATGAATTATGTTTTCCAGAACTAGATAATCTTAATCTTATTTTTTAGCTTCGTAACATCCCTACCTTTGTGTCTTTCCCTGGCAAACTTCATACCGTCATGTTGAAGTTTGTACTGCAGGCTACCCTCTCCTCATCCTCCAGTTTTTCAATCTCTACCTTGCTTATTGCCTGTTGCAATATGTGATGACAGAAACTTGCCTCTCTTACATACAATCATTTGAATTTGTGATCTTTGAAGCATGATCCTGGAGTCTGGGAGGAGGCAGGGGTTTCTAGGGACTTATATGTAAGATATAGGGTTGATAGGTTTCAGTAAACAAGAGTGGGATGGTTTGGAACTTGAACAATGTAATTGGCATTTGAAAGCTATGAGAAGTTAAGAAAATTTTAGAGTAGAACAAACGTGTGGAACAAACATGTGAATTCTAGTCTCAGAAAAAGTCTAGAGGATCCTCAGGCAAGCAGACCATTTTGAGAGAATTAAACTCATGGCTGTCTAATGATCTCCAAAGTTATTTCAGGCCTCTGTATCATTTTCTTCATAGTCTTCTTATTGTGAAGGAAAAGCATATGTTTACCAATGAAACAGTAAGTCTATATGTGTAATCTCTGACAAACAGGTGTCAAACCCCAAGGGAATGAGGAGGATGGGCAAAATAATGCCTCTGCTAGCAGTGTATAATCTTCTAGTCTCAGAGCAGGCTCCTTGCAGCTGTTTGAATACTTATGAGTTTTGCCACATCTGAGCAGCACTTGAACATCATACCTTCTAGTCCTTAAGGTGAAGATTGGGTTAAGTTGATGCTACCAACTTCAACATTGATATAAATAATTATATCCATTATATAAGCTCAAAGATAAGTGGGGTTGCCGTCTTTTATTCATGACCATAGCCTGATCACTGGTCACCATGGCTGGTATTATAACAAGCATTCAAGAGATATTTATTCAGTGAATGAAATAAAGTAGTTTAATATGTTAGCTTTATATTCAAGTAAAAATTTCTTAACTATTAAAATTAAAAAGTGTGAATATTTTTATATTGAAGTGTTATGCATAACACCTTTCAAGGACCCTTGTGAGAAAATATTGTTAGAGTATTGAGGCACAAGTGCCCAGTGGGATGGGACATTTTAACTTACTACCAAAACTCACTCTCTTTTTTCCCTTTCCTTAATAAATGTGGTATCATATGGTATATTCACAAAGAAAGACAAAATTTTAGGTTAATGCATTCTTTAAAACAAAATACCTCCAGAAGGCAACAATAGTTACCCTAAGGAAAATCAACAAGCAGAATCAATTTAAAAGACAACTTACTATTTGACCCTAGCAAACTGATTTGTTCTTCATTGAAACCAGCTAGAAGATCGATAAGAAATTATTGATGACAAAGACTTTCGCAAGCATAACATCCCCTACACTGAGCTGTACTACCTATGAAGTTCATTGTGTTGTAGAGAAAAATACTGCTTTTTTAGTGATGAGTATATATACCTAAGTTAGATGGGTCACTTCCATTCAGGCTACATGGAACTGCATAGTGATTAAAATGTCTTTGAGTATCTGTATATGATGAATAGCAAACTAATAAAAATTAATTTAAATAAGAGTCTATGTTGCATTGGTTGTGTTTTCAATTCGGATAAGCCTGGTTTGAATTTCTACAATCAATTACTATTGTGCATTACCTTGGGAAAGTTTTCTAAACCTCAGCATCTTTACCCAGAGAAAGAACATATTCATAGGGTTGAGGTAAGAATTAAATAAGATGTCTTAAAAACTTAGTTCAGTGTTTTGCATAAAGTAAGAAATAAATTGTAGTGGTCATTACTATTGTTATTGTTAGTCTTACTATTATAATGAATTATAAACCCATAAGTAGTGATACTTAGGGTATCATTATATGCATTTTGTGAACTAAAATTATTCCTGATTGATTTTATCTCATGCTCCCACTGTGTTTCATTCTTGTTAAAATTCTCATACATTTCTAATATGTGTCACCTTGCTATATTTGCACATTAATTACTATTGCTTTATATGGATAAAAAGCAGGGTTTAAATAAATATATAGATACAAAACTCCCTAAATAATACTCACATGTATGACATGTGTGTATAACAATTCTGGCATATAAAGTGTCCTAGGGTCTCACCCAATATTTGTTTCATATAATGAGAGAGAAGAGCAGAAAATACAATCTCAAAAGAATATATAAATCAATTAGAATAAAAACTTTACAAGTATACCGAGTTTGGCCTGTTATGCCCAGAACAGTGCTTGGTATGCAGGTGGACTTCAGTTAGTATTTGTTGAATAAACACTTAAATGAAATAAATGAACATTTTCTAATAGTTTTATGTGCAGAGCAATTGGCCAGGCACTTTGTAGAATATAAGATTTATAGCAAATAAATGTAGCTTCTCTTTCTGGAACTCACCATGTAAGTAGAGAGGATAAATTCCCAAAGAAATAACTATTATAAGACAGATGGCATTGTAATGAAGACCCAAGCACAACACTGTGTATCAAGGTAGTGGGGGTGTTTGAGGAGTGTACATTAATTCCAACTGGGGAAAAACATGACACAATCCTAATACTGTTATCAACAATTCAGAGCACTTGACACTAATTTCTAAGCAACATTTAGAATAATTTAAATATAAGCCTGCTCTCATGAAAAATATTGGCCTCCTAAAATGAGCGATGGGCACCAATCACAAGGAG
Organism: Piliocolobus tephrosceles; assembly: GCF_002776525.5. NCBI lineage: Eukaryota > Metazoa > Chordata > Mammalia > Primates > Cercopithecidae > Piliocolobus > Piliocolobus tephrosceles. The sequence continues at coordinate 112,160,630 of NC_045444.1, read as the reverse complement.
CTGATTTAACCAAAAGCTGGCACTTTTTTTTCACACCACTCTTTACCCTGAAGTACCTGCAAGTCATTTTGATGAGGAGGGTTATGAAGTGGTACATTCTTGTGTTTGATCCAGTGGATGAAATGTTATTTCTGGGGGAAATGATGCAATTGCCAATGTATGGGACAGAGTTGATTCTCTAATATAGCTTTCTCAGTACCAGCATCATATTCTAATCCCCTAGGGGGTTCTGGGACAGAAAGAAGAAAAGAGAAAAAGGTGGAGGAGAAAAAGAAGAAAAAGTTGTCTAGCCCTAACTCCAGACTAATAAAATCATAATCTCTGACAGAGGGGCCCAGGCATCAGCATTAAATAAAAATCTCCCAAGAATGTAATGTGTTGCCATGATTGAAAGCCACATTGGTCTAAGACAATGCATCTCAAACTTTGCTGGGCATAAGAATCACCTATATGGCTGGCTGAAACACGATCCATGAGCCTCAGCCCTAAAGATCTATTGGGGATAAAGGTAACGTTTTCCATTCTAACAAGTCCCAGGATAATGCTGTGCTGTTGGTCTCTGAAGTAGGCTTTGAGTGGTAGTGCTTTAGGCAGTGACTACCAAAGGCTCCCTAAGTATAGGCAGAGAAGTGAGTTGCCAAGGAGTTGCTGCTCAAAGGGTGATCTATGGACAGGCAGCATCAGCGTCTCCTGAGATCTTGCTAGAGATTCCTACTCTCAAACTTTTCTAAATCAGAACCTGTATGCCAACAAGATCCTCAGGTGGTAAGAATGTACATTTAAGTTTGAGAAGCACTGCTTTAATACTCAAATTTGATTCCATATTGGACTCATCTAGTAGATTTTTAAAAAACTACCAGCACCTGTGTTCTGCTCCAGGCAGCCTTCTGGACATTGGGAGTTTTTAAGAACCGACCAAGCGATTTTATTTTTTTTTTACACGGCAAGATTTGAGAGAACCAGTCTCACTCTACAAGGCATGAGGTGAGGTGATGTTATGCAAAATTTTCTCTAAAGTTATGTTCTTCCGATCTCTTGGTTTGTCACATTACCTGACATTCTAATAGATATTCACTCAGGCATGTTAATAAGAATCTTCTCAAATACAAATCACTGTAGGATGAACATTGTTTTATCAGTCATTCACATCATTGTGTCAGCATAATTTAATTAGAATCTGAGATCACAGAGCTGGAATAGAACGAGTTGTAATGGGCATTGGGAGAATGGAAAAGACCAATAATTTCAAATATTGGGGAGCTTTTTTTCATAGCCTGAGATGGATGGAAGGTTGGACTGTTGATGGTGGTGGGGTGGTGATAGGTTAGTTCTTGTTCAACCAAAACGTAGAGTAGCACACCGAGCATTTGAGTAGCTGGAAGGGTGGGACCAAACAATGACAATAAATTTATTTCTTTTTATGAAATGAACATGGAAATAATTGGTGAGGAATTATGAAATTATAATTAATTATGTTGAGATTGGATATAAGAGTAAGTGGTTGAAGTAGCCATTAGAAATTATTAGAAGTCTCTGCATTATTTTATGAGCATTTTTTGTAAACTGACTGAGCTCCAGAATCTTGTCATATATTTACCATGCTCAATGATATTTTAGATATTGATATCCTAGCAACACTATACATACTGACTTGCTCCTGACTTAAACCAGGTTAACTCTAAAAGTATGACGGAATAAATGAATGTGCTAAGTAGTAACCCTCCAATAAATATCTTGCCGACATACACAGGTCTAGGACTGCCAGAATTTTCTCTTTCATGCCACCAGCACACCTTCGATGCACTCTGAGTCATTTAACTGGAATTAGGTACATATGGAAGAAAGAGAAGTGTCAATGTTCCTCTTACTTAATGGGGCACCTTGAGGGAGAAGCCAAGTAGTGATTAAGCACAACTGGGGGTCACATAACAAATTAGAAAGTCTAGACCCTCAATACTCACCAGCATTAGTCTTCTACAATACATGCAATCTCATGGTCAACTGCAGAAGTTGAAAAATGTTGTATTTTTCTTTGAAAAAGTTATTGTTTTGTTTCTTGATTAAAAAATACCAGTAACGACAAAGTCAACTAATTTAAACTATTGCTTTTATTAGAATTACACGGGAGCACAAATAAATAAGCACAAAAAGTATTGTAAAATATTGTCAATGCACTAAAGAAAACAATTTATTTTCAAACAACATCTGATTACTTCAGTAGTATCAAAGTACATTTATAATTACATGTTACCTAAAAAAATCAAGTACAAAAATTAAGAGACATTAAAACATCAGTGTTTATATTATTATGTATATAGAAATGGCTAATAACACATGAGTAGAGAAATCTGTTATCTAATGCTTATTTGCACAATTTTTCAGGCACATACCTGACATTTCTAATGAATTATGAAAAATGCAATATGACATTCAAATTTTTAGATATGGTAAACATGTTATATTGGAATGGATGTTAAATGGTTTTCTTTAAAAACCCTGTCTTTTAAAAATGTAGTGCCATTATCCACTAAAAAACATATTATTTTATATCATCTTGTCATAGCTATTTGTTTCAATTGTCTGAAAGAGCAAGAAAGTAAACATACAACTGCTAAATACGTAAACACATTTTTAGTGCAAGATAACAAGACCTGTGACTTTACTGTGCTTTGCTTTTTATAATCACAGTGCACTTTACACAAGTTGCTACACTATAAATGTTAACAAGGAGTTCCAATCAAAAGAAGTGCATACTAAACATTTTCATATATATTATATACAGTATGTATACTGTACGTGGGTGTATACATGTGTAAATGTAGATGCTTTTAGGGTGGGCAAACCCAGTTATATCTGGGAACAATTGAACACTTCAAAAGAATTTTCACATATGTTTGGTTGAGATAAATCCAACAGCATTTCTTTAAAGAAAATTCCCCTTAAATTTGAAATTTCATAATATTTAAAGGGAAATGTAATCAGACATTTTTTTCCATATTACACACATTTTGCTGCAATGTAATTGACCCAAATATCAAAGAGTTTTAAATCATCCAAACCCCAAGTCATAATGGTCAAGTCCAACATGGCAAAATGTGTTATCCTTTTAATGATTTACATAGACAGCAGTACATATTATATATGCACACATCGAGGCTTACACACAAACATATTCTATAGTTAGACATTAAGTTTAGTATGTTTAGAATTTTACCTTGACTATACACGTGATCTGAAAAAAAAGAGAATTGTGTAAACACAATTGTATATCTTCTTCAAAACAATTGGCTTTATTTTGAAAATATTGATGATTGCATAATTAAGCTCCTTGAAAGGTGGGACGACATCTTTTTCAATGTTTAACACCCAGTGCTTTAGAATTTTTTAATGCCTGATACATAAGTTGCTCAATAATGGATTAATAACAAATTGTCCACATTCCACAATTAACTGTCTATTTTGCATACATGGAGGATGTAGCGATATAACGTTAAATGCTATAGGTACCATTTTTCTTTTATTTCCACTTAAGTTTGGGACACAGTGAATTATGAATTGCTATCTATTCTACTTCTATTTATTTGCAAGTGTGAATTACCTCTCATCTCTGATTACTTACTGCTTTCATCGTAGGAATCGTTTCTCAATTTCACATGTGAGTGTGGTTATTTTACAAGCTCTTTTCTACTTTAGGAAACTGACTTGTCTTAATATGGAAGTGATATTAAAATTGCACTTGTATGTGCATTGTGTTGATGTCTTATTTAATTAGTTAAAACAATAGCCCAATAGCTTTGTTTAGTTTTATTGACGTAGTCACTAAATTTGCTCAAAAGAATCAAACTAAATTCCATGTATAGGCAAGACCTGCACCAAAATGTAATAATAAAAACCTTCTTTTATTCTCTAGAAGCATTCAAAGACAATTTTGTCACTACTTTGGAAAGTAAAGTTGTATCTAGTTGTCTACAGACAATTGGCATGTGTTTGAATATATAATATTTTAAAACTACAAATTTTAATCTCCAGAAATTTTGCTTTCCTAATTATTTTACATGGGTGAATATTAACCTTCATTTACACAAATCCATCACATTTGACGCCAAGCTTGCTTCAGTAGCATAAACATGGGAGAGATGCGGGCACTGTTTATGTAAAAAATTACTCTTATAACTCAGAGGATGCTGGCATCTGCGATTGAAAAAAAAATGCAGATTTTTATATTTTCCTTTCATCAATTCTAAAGAAATGTATATCTTCTCTGCTAAGGAGTGTTTCACATGTAAAAGCATCTTGTGACATCCAATAAAATTCTGTTTCTATGAAATTTGCTGTGAGAGGACCATTTTTCGTAAGTATGAGCTAGCTCTTTCAACCTGATAACCACGCCACGAGATGATTTGTTCTTTGGCACTGCTAGAAATATGAGCTTCATCATAGCATAGTGTTCTGGCTATCTGTAGGCTATCTTCTGACCAAATGAATATATTGAAGTATCCTGGTTGACTACTGTCAGAGAGTCCGCTTATTTTTCTCTACATACTAATGACCTCCTTTTCTCCATTTAGAGAAACACTACACAAAAAGGAAATTGATTAGGGAATGCTCATTGCCACAACAGACAATTGTATAGGCACAGAATAACAGTTCTTGAGTTAAATCTCAGTGAAGCCACTTTTCCAGATCTTTCAGTCGCTTTCCACTTAAGTAGAGATTTGCGTAAATAAATGAAAATGGTTGCCTAAAGTCAAATTTTCACACAAGTTACCGCCTCAGAAAATAATGCATTTGAAAAAAGGAGTGCATGAAACTTAGCCCTAGTGTGAGTTTGATAGAACAAATAGGAATGGTTTAATCCAACACAGATCATGTCAGTACTTTTATTTCCTTCTTGACAAATGGGCAACATTAAATAAACCTTCTGCCTAAATCAGAGTGATATGGGAAAGACAGGCATCTGAAAAACACATTTGCATCTCCCCACAGAAAGATGTTCCCTAAATATAAATGTTAAGGGAGGGTTAATCATCACCATACTGAGCCTAAATATATGTACGTTTCACAGCAATGCTGAGAATTAGTATCTTGTATCTGACTGATAGGCTTGAGTATATGTGGTCATAATAACTTAAATCAGGATAACAACTGGGGTCATAAAGACATTTTATTTCCATTCTGATTTTATCTAAACACATTTTCATCACCCTTAGATTTGTGCTCCATAGATTGTTGGGTTTGAAACATAATCTATAGCTGGTGAAACATGCTGGCGGGTTTTATTTAAGCTACTTAAGATCCCTTTGTAATTTCCCGCATTTGTGATCCCGGTTTTCTACCATCTCAATTACACAAGCAGAACCTGCAACTTCAGTAAGCATTTTATGTATACAGTTTTCCCACTGAGTATTCTTTCGTGTACACACACACTCACACACACACACACGCACGCACACAGACACACCAACCGTACACTGCTCCCACTTACCTTTTTCCTTATTCTTTCAGAATTCGAATGGACATCAAAATACACATTAATTATAAAATATTAGAAAATCATGTTATAACATTGAAAAGGCTTTTGAAAGAAACTATTACTGATAAAGCATCACTAGGTTTGTAGCAATATAGATTACAAAAATTCTCTAACTCCTGTTATATTTGGTTTTATTGAGCAGCACTGAACTATTGCTGTCAATACCCTTACAAGAAAAACTGCTATAACAACAACTTCAAAAACACACCTTTTCTCTCAGAAATATAATACTAAATTGATTGTTAACAAAGAACCACATACTATCAATTTTAGGAGGCATAAATAGTAATTTAAATATACAAAATATATGCGATAGTTTCTTCTTTATTCATTCGTGGCAATATTTATATTCAACTAACAAGTTCTTCTTAAAAGATATATATGATTTTTTTTAACTTAAATTTCACCACCACATAAAATTGAAGCCACCCCATCCCTCATCCCCTGCATTTCCTGTTTCTTTCTTGAAACAAAATAAAATAAAAAATGGCCATAATTCTTTGGTCATGGTGTCATAATCAGTGAGAATGGGTGTGATGATCACATACAGAAGATTATGACCCAGAAATGTGGTGATAACCAGTTTGAAAAAATTAACAAGAAATAATATTTTATCAATGGATCTAAACTTTTAGAAAGATTGGCATTTAGTGCATTAAAATATGTAAACTGGTCTAGTTGAATGTTTATTTCTCATTTTCTTGGGGAAACAAGCACACACATGAAAAGTTACTTAAATATAGTGATTAAGGTGGCTATAATGCCACTGGTCCCACTTTCTTGAAAGCAGTCATGCTTTCGAGCTACTAATTCCTTGTTCCTTCCATTGTCACAGTGAACCCTGGTCTCCTCCCATCAGATCAATGATGCAAGGACACATGTCCCTAAAGTCATTTCTGAAGGAAATGTTTTCTGCTGGGATGTCCAATATATCCTAGTAACTTTCTCTGGAGTCTGACTAACCATTGCTTAGTTATTACTAAGTCAGACTAATGGTTGGTCTAACCATTGCCAGAGGATACTAAAGAGAAATTCTTATAAAGCCAATGTAGCAAAATATTGTTGTCAATGTAACTTGGACGTCCAAATTAAGCATCACGTTTGCATTCATTTCCTGTCAAACCCTTGAAACTTAAAAAGCACAGATGCTCTTAACAAATATGGTATTCAACTTCTATGTTACTAGCACCAGATCATATATAATGTGATTGAACATGATTTATAGTTGTGAGCTCTTGTACAGAAACCAGATGTGGGCAAGGGAAAAAAAACATTTTAAATGCAAAAATTAATAATAAAAGGCATCAAGGGATTACATATAAAAGAGATAACAAACCAGTTAATACCGAAATGATATCATATAGTAAACTCTTGATATTTCTGTAATTTATATACGTATAATGTGTATTATTTCAGGTGTCACCCATAAACTAGTAAAATATTTACATTTTAATATCTTCTGGATTCAAAATAATCCGGGATAAATAAGTGCGCCTTCATTGCAAGGGCATATGCTTTTATCTTGAACTTGCCATGAATAGGCACAGCTTCCCATGGCATTCCACTCCCACAGAAAAGATATGTAACAGTTCATTGTCATAGGACCGAGTCGACCTCCCTCTTCATATTAAGAAATATGGAGCTCACACCATCCTGCGCACACTCATATGGCAGTATCCCAGAATACCGTTTGCTGTTTAGAATAGGGTGGAGGGCTGTACTTCTTGGCACCTGCATTCTTCTTCCAGCTGGGCAAGATAGGCATGCTATCCTGTTTGCAAAGGCCCTTTTCCGTTTTCTGTCTAGCCTTTATTTCCTTGCACAAGCAACGCTTTTTCTCAATCATCTCAAGCATTGTATGGTCTCCATGAAACCACTGCATGCATGCCACCTAGCAAAAAAGAAAGAGTGAATACAGAAGAAAAAAATGGAATGAAAGCATATTTCTTTTGCACTGTGCTAGTAGTTTCTTAGAACAATGTCAGGTGTTTCTATATCTCTTCTAAAATTCTTTTTTGTTTTGTTTTGTTTTAGACAAGGTCTCACTCTGTCACCCAGCCTAGAGTACGATGATGCAATCACAGCTCACAGCAGCCTCGACCTCCTGGGCTCAAGTGGTCCTCCCACCTCTGTCACCCCAGTAGCTGGGACTACAGACACATACCACCATGCCCAGCTATTTTTTTTTAAATTTTTGATAGAGATGAGGTCTCTCTATATCACCCAGTGTGGTCTCAAACTCATGGGCTCAAGCAATCCTCCTGCGTCAGCCTCCCAAAGTGCTGGGATTACAGATGTGAGCTACTATGCCCAGTCTAAAAACTCTTAAGATAAATTAAGAGATAACCCTTACAAAACAAAACTGAAAGAATGGAAACCATATACAAACTTTGTACTTAAATTAGTAAACATCGTGATATTTAACAACAATTTGGGCATGAATATTTTTCAATATGTTCTAAAAGTTCATGATATGAAAGTTAAATCTTTTATACTTTTAAGCAATTTTCCAAATATATACCTGTAACTTTGTGTTGGCTCCATTGTCTTATTGGTTCCCATATTTTTAAATTCAATAATTGGAATTACTTTTCAGTGAGGTCTAATATGAATGTGATATGTTTTAAAGATTTTAATGAACATTGTTTTATTCTTGAAATAATTTTTAAACACTTAGGTTTATTTATAAAGAGAATGTAGTAGAATATTTTTAATAATTCATCTCATCAAAATGATTTTAAGTGCACATGATACGCTTAGAATATAAACGCTTAAATATTTCTTCTGCAAAGAAGTTTTTGCCATAGTTTTTGATGCTTCAGCAAATCTCTACATTAGAATCATTGGTCCCTATAGTCACAATGACAAGGATCCTAATCAACTTCAAAAACTTGGAAAAATAGATTCATGAGGTCAAGTTGGTTACCAGGAGAAAGTTCAGTGTGGACTATATATTGATACATACACACACATATGTATATATTACTGGACAAGTAACCACTGCTTCCAGGTATATGTGGCACCATGTCTACCAGTAACTGTTCTTTGAAACAAAGCTAGCGTGTTGAGTCTGTCACACAAGGGCGGCAATAAAATTGGGCCCATGAGCTCAGCTAGGTTGTGGAAGCTTCCACATAATTGTTAAAGCAAATCTACTCTGTGACTTGAAGCATTAAAATAGTGCACTTGAAGTCATTGAACTTGCTGTTACAATTTTAGGGTGATAATTACAGCAAATACTTACATAATGCTTACTCTATATCAGATTTCATGCTAAGTACTTTGCATAGTTTAATTCATCTATTCCTTACCAAAATGCCCTGAAGTTTTACTATTTAATAACCCATAGTGATGAATAAAATGAGACTTAAAGTGATTTGGTAACTCTCCCAAAGTCACAGAGCCAACAAATGGCAGAGTCAAGATTTGAACCCAAGAGTTTATACCCAATACTCATACTTTTAACAGCTACACTATGCTGCCTCTCAATGTATCTATACATAGAACTGAAAGAATTGGGATCATGGATTAGTACAACACTCTATGCATAGATGAGGACATATCTAGTCTAAAACCAGGCAGGTAGATTTTGGTGTGAACAAAACTAAATCAAATTCTCACAATTCCTAATCATTTAAGGAGAGGGCAGGTCCTAGACCTAGAAAACATGGATTTAAATCCTCATGTGTCAAATTTCCATTGGTCACTGGGCTTCCTGACTTCTTTATCTGAATGAGTGAATTGATAAATTTGGTGTGAGGTTTAAATAGGATAATGCAGGTCAATTCATTTTAAAAACAGTAAAGCATTGCCTAAGTCTCAGTATTCTAACACTGATGAATACCTAGCAGTTTTCCATACCTACACTCTGCCAGGCATGTGCAAAGAGCTCTATTTTATGTTAAATCCTCCAAGCCATACTGAAAGAATTTATCTACGTGCTACAATTACAAAACTAAGTCTCAGAAAGTTTAAGAAACTAGGTCATGGTCATAGCTAATAAATGATACAGACCTATATCAAACTCAGGTCTGTCTGACTCCAAAGTTGACATTCTTTCTGTTATATTATGCTCCATCACCTGAATTTTACTTATAAATTATAATTATAGTTATTGTTATTTGTATTACTGTTTCCAGATGCCACTCAAAAATACAACTATATTTGTGACTTTATCAGTGAATAAAAACTGCTTATTAAATAATTAAATCAAAGTTACTAGCTTGGACTTGGAGCCCAGAAGATGATACTTTTAGATAAATATCTAGCTTGTGCCTAATTTGATAGAAAGTTCCTTGAAAAGATGGGCTGTATTTTATGCCTTTTAGTGTCCTCTAGTTCCTAGCTCAGGACCATAGACAAGAGCATTCACTTTTTAAACAAAATTTTAGGTGTTTGTTGAGTTAATCTAATGAATAAGTTTGTGTTCCAACAGGATATTGTCAAAGTGGCTCAGAAATTTTTCAAAAGACTTACAATATTTCATAACATGATAATCTGTGCAATAAAAATGCAGTAACTCTATTTTGGTGAAAATACAAGAAAAATTTATTGAGTGACTACAAACTGTCATAATGAAATTTATAACACAGAATTCCCAGAGGACAGGCTTCAAATCTCACTCGTCTCGGTGGTCCCAACATGTAGAACAGAGTCCTAGGCTTTCAATAAAAGTTTTATCAGTTAAATAGAAGCCACCATCATAGAACAGTTTTTGTTGTCTCTCAAAAAAATAAAATAAAATCCAGATAATCTTCTTAGTAAAATATTCTGAGTTCTATACATTTCAACATCATTGCAAAACCTCCAAACTTCTTTAAGGCCCAATATTTCTTACAGCATTACTTCTATTTTTTTTATTAAATTTATCTATTTATTTACTTCTCTACACAAACATTAAGTCATGTGTTACTTAATTCCCTTTAATATTTTTATGGCATAAATTGGTACGTGCAACTGAAAAATAATTTTTCTGGATTCCTTTGACAACAGGGTCACCGATATATTTCATAGTTGCATAACATTTCATATATGTATATACAGTGTACTGTATTATCCATAAAATAAGTATTTTGTGTAATACAGAAATGCATGCTACAGAGGTGTGTAAATTTATTGAGAATACATTTCTTAAACTCTAAAGAATGGAGGAATAAGAATAAAAATTATAAAGCTTGGAATTTTATTCTTTAGATTTTTCTTTTACATTAAATAGTTGGATAGATGGATAGAATGGTCTGAAATACTAGAAAAAGAAAATACTTTTTTTTTTCAGACTTACTCCATAATATTTAATTCATCTTTTGGAGACATGTGCAGTGAGTGAGAAAGTGTTGCCCAATATATAAAATTCCATGAAGAAAGCATTACCCAATACATGAAAGATGGCTAGGTATAAGACGATAATTCAAACTCAGGTTGCTGGAAGATTGTCAATTCAAAATATAAACATATATTTAAAAAGATCTTAACAAATATATAGATTCTAGAAAATATCTCCTTATTTAATATCTGCCATCAATCTGTTTCCACTTAAACTCCCCCAAAAATATTTCTGTTAAGATGTGATAAATAAACATAGAATATAATTATATTGTAGGAAGATATATCTGCTTCCCACATTTATTTTTAAATAGCACATGTTTTGGTGCATAGTCTTTTTAATTCTCAAAGTCAAACTTCAATGTTACTACTGTAGCCATCTGCATCATTGAATCACCCCGAAAATATATCTAAATATCATTTTTTGCTGATAATAAGATGTCATGCTTTCATTCATTGTTTTGGATATAATAAATAGCATGTTTAGCAAGTATATGAAGTATGTTAAGAACACTACTCATAAATAATTGCATCGCTTTTCTATTTTCTATCACAAAATTCTTCATATTCTTAAAATAAAAAAAAAAAAAGAAAGAAAGACGTGTAAAATCCCATTCTACCTCTCACTGGAACTGAAAGAACTCTGGGAATTAACTATTACAACAAATTTGAAACCAAGCCCAGTAAATAAATTCTTCTAATTTAGTTATTTAATTCAATGGCCTTATTTCTTATCTTTAATCCAAAGTCATTTATTATACTGTTTATCCCATGAAGAAAAGAAAAAATGTATACATTAGTAGGTAAGTACACATCAAAAGATAACAGTAGGACAATTGTTCAATTAGTATGAACACACATCTCTAGGACAAGATTTTTATACCAGCATGATTCAGCAGAAGCAATATCCTTGGATAATAAGTTCATGGAAATAAAATCAAGTGAAGTTTCCTGTCTAGGAGGTAAAATTTCAATCTCTACCCCTTTTATGTAGGCTACACACAGTGACGTCTTCCTAAAAAGTACAGTATGGAAAGCGAGGAGGGAAGTAACTATACATTGGAGGAACCCAGTGTTATGGTCTGAACGTTTGTGCCCCCTTAAAATTCTTACGTTGGGATCCTAACCTCCAAGGTGATGGTACTAAAAGGTGGGACCTCTTCAAGGTGATTGGGAGGTGCACGGGACTAGTACTCTTATTCAATAAACCCAAGAGAGCTCTTCCACCCCTTCAGCCATGGTGCCGAAACAGCAAGAAGTCAACAGTCTGCAACCAGGAAGAGTGTCTTCACCAGATCATAACCATGCTGTCACCCCGCTCTTGAACTTCTCAGTTTCCAGAACTGTGAAAAATAACTAACTGTTGTAGTTTATAGTGTTCTTTTCTAGCACCCCAAACATACAACACACCTGGCAAACATCACCCCCAACAGGTGATCAACAGTAGTAAATTATACTGGCAGTATGTATCCTTGGTATAATGTGATGAGACCAGAGGCACTTTTACCCCTGCCATCTTCCTCCTCAAAACCCGTAACTCCACTCTAATCATGAGAAAATACCAGAGAAACCCGAACTGAGAGACAGTCTACAAAATACCATACCAGTACTCCTCAAAGCTGCCAAGGTCATCCAAAATAAGGAAAGTCTGAGAAACTGTCACAGCCTAGAGAAGGGTAAGGAGACCCAATGACCAAGTGTAATTAATTTACATGCTATCCTGGAAGGGACTCTGGATCAGGAAAAGAACATTAGATTAAAAACTAAGGGAATTGGAATACAGTATGGATTTAAGCTGATAATGATGCTATCAATATTGGTTCATTAGTCATGACACATGAACCATGATAATGTAAGATATTAACAATGGGGGGAAAATGGGTGTGGAATATGTGGGAACACACTGTGCACTCTTTGGAACTCTTCTGTAAATTAAAAACACTATTTTAAAATTAAAAATATATATGTACACACACGTGTTTGTGTACACGTTTGTGGGTGTGTGTATGCTTAAAGATCAAGTGAAGAGACTATATTCTTTTCAAATCTTGATTTTAACTGTATCTTTCATTTTTTAAAAGGAAGCAACATGGTATCATGGAAAGAGCTAAATGACTTGATTGGGATCCTGATCATTGTGCGACATTGAAAAGACACGAATATCTCTGAATTTCCCAAATACTGTATATTGAATGAATATTGGTACATAATTCATACATACATAGTATATAAATTTATATATGCTTCACATATACATCTTATGGATATTGTACTGTATGTGTGTGTGTATATATATGTAAAACATATTGTTACACACTTCACACTTTACGTGGTTGTAGAAGGCAGAGAGCTAAAGCATATAAATGGAGAAAGCCCCATATATTATAACCATCTCATCTAATGATCCTTCAATGCATGAGGAGTAACATAAATGAGAAAGAACCTTTAGTTCACTTCAATAATTACTTTCTCTAGGAAATAAAATTAATTACTTCCTGAGATTAAGAGTATATTTTCTCCAAAGAACAAAGTAATATCAATGCAGTGCAATAATAAATCTCCATACTATGTATTTAAAATATTCAATTTTCCAAAGTAGATAAATCATCAAGAGAAAAAAAAAATACTCTGAAATAAGCACTTGCAGCATTTCAATATTGAAAATGATACCAAAATAAAACCAATACAAGCATGCCTATCTCCACTGATTTTGACTTTTATGCCTCGTTAGTTAGCATGGGAAAAACAATAATCTATCAAAGGCCTAGGAGACACAGCACAATGCCAAGCAAGCGCCTTGTTAACCTTGGAATTAATTTCAGCTGGGAGTCTTGAGCCTTGTTGTGAGAGTAAAATTTAATTTCTTTAACAATAGGCACAGCAATCAGTACTACTTTTCAGATGATCTGGGGCAACATTGTCAGTCCTGTGTTGCTGTTTCTGAGCCAACCTCTCCAACTTGCATTGCCTGTTTTGTGAGAAATTGTCATTTCCTGCATAAGGAGTGTAAGTTTAACCTGGCTGAAAAGGAAGCTGAAGTTCTCAAAGTTCTCTGGATTTTCTCTTTAAGGGAAGTTTCTCCGGGAGAGCATGGATAGCATTGGTGAGGGAACAAGGAAGAGAAGGCATGAAATCCAGTGTGTGTGACTCAAGAAGGGAAGCCAACATCTTCAGAAATTATGAGAGGTCGCGACTCGCCTGCAACTGTGCTCGCCCTGTCTTTAGGAGCCATGAAGTCGGCCAGGGTTGTTATTGCTTTCACTGAAAATGTTCTTCCTTTCCCATGTAGTGGGCAAAGAGGTTGATTTTTGAATTATAAAAACACACAGGAAAAAATAAGCATGTAAACACCATGGCTTTTTTACATGTATCTTCAAGATAATGGATAGGGGTCGGCAATCTACAACCCACTGGCCAAATACAGCCCACTGCCAGTTTTTGTACTGTCCGTGAGCAATAATTTGTTTTTATATTTTTAAATAGTTAAAAAACTAAAATGAAGTATATTTCATGACACATGGAAATTACATGTAATTCAAATGGTGTTATATATAAATCAAGATTTGGGGCACACAGATTGACCTATTTGTTGACGTACAAAGTAGAATTGAGTAGCTGGGATAGAGACCACAGGCTCATAGAGCTGAAAATATTTACAACCTGCCCCTTTACAGGAGGAAAAAAAAAGCACTCACTCCTGAACTATTATGTAAGATGAAAAATAATAAAATTATAACTAACCATTTTGCTATGATGCATAAACTATCTGAAAAGGTCAAATAAATACTATGCTAGACCTGTAAAAAGTGGGAAAATAATTTTAATTAAACATCTAAAAACTTGTTAAATTTCTGCTTACCTGAACCTTGGTAAATGGTTTTTGGAACAAACTACTGTTACCCTAACATCACACTCTTTCCTAAATGTGTTTTCAACTAAGTAAATGATCATTTGATCCTTAAAATAAGTCTCTATTAGAATTGTCTGATAGAAGGCAGAAAAAGATAATGTTAGTATTGGTGCTATATAAACAACTATAAAACAAAATCAAGAGTATTGATTCACACGGGCTTACGATATTTTTCATATTGAGTTGGGCTCATTAGATAAACCAGAAATGATGAAACCTAGACTTGAAATCAGTTACAGAAATTAATTTAGAAAAGTTCTCTATTCTATATATGTCAGTTACATATTTTATAATTCCATCATTAGAAGGAAAAGCAGTATGTTAGAATTAAAGAGATAAACTGATAAAATTGTATAGATAAGAGATTTAATACTAAGTCAACTCTTTTTAATAACCCTGCAGAGGTTGTTTAGTTGCCTGTGATGTGTTACTATGGTGACTTAACCTGAAAAATATAAGTTTAATTTGAGAACTTTCCCCCTAGTTTTAGTGAATTTATTTCAACTATATTTTGGAAGGTATGGGTCAACTTGATATAATTTAGACAACAACATAGCCCTCAATAAACCTTTTGAAATTGATGTAACACAGAGCTGAAAGGATTATGATTTTCTGTACTTGTCAGCATATTCAGTAATACAATTGCTTCCTTAGTTAACAAATCACAAGTCTTTCAAATGACCATCACACAGAAAAAAAGCATTTTTTAAAGAGCATATTTGACCCATGTATCTGTTATAAAATAATTGATATTTTGGAAACATATAGAGGCAACACGACTTCTCAGAATATTTTACACGAAATGTTTAAAAAGAACAGTAAAATAATTCGTATGGATTTACAATTAATTATAGATACCATTCATGCCACTTTAAAAAGTATAAATTCAAGGCTAGGAACATGATTCTGCACTAAATAATTTTCCCCCTTTTTATGAAGGCCAAATGAAGCTATTTGAACAGATAATCTAAGTGGGTAATACCAAAATAGTAGGGACTTTTCAATTCCATTGGCCAGAATTTGATGTTAGGCTGTCAATCTCACTTGGATGATGGTGTATAAGTTACTCATCTGGCTTTCTTGAATAACATGACAACTAGGGATTACATATAAAATGTACCTAACTTTCAGACTTTAATATTATTTGAAGTAATATGCACCTTTGTCATAGCTTTAGGTTTTTCCATAGTCTTTCTCCTGTATTTTTTTCCATCTTTAACTCTAATCTACTGATCAGGTATTCCTTTAATTGTCCCCTTATAATTCTCCCTCATTTATCAGCACTGATGACTCAGAACATATGTTTTATGAAAAAATTATTAGGCAAGTCTACACCTGAAGCATGTACTGGAATTGCAGTGTTTATTTCCCATGTCTAAATTTAGTTTCGAGATATAGATATATTGATAAAATGAGAACCATGTCTTGATTTCAGAGTTGCTTTTGAATGCAAAATCATGGGTACACATTAACTCCTGCTCTTCTTCTAGATCTAAAAATCACCCTTGATGTACAGTCTCTGATCAACTGCCAGGCACATAATAACAAACATCACATGTTGATATTTGAAGTTATATATATTTATTTTTATGTATCTGGGCTTGCTTACCTTACCAATTACATAAAAGTCACTCATCAAGAAGATTTAAAAGTTATAAATGAGTAAGACTTACAATTACGTGATTATAAAGAAAAACAGTTTCAAATTAACATCTATTGCTCGTTTTCTCTTCTTCTAAAATGAGGAAAACATCTAATGCTTCCATTTTACAGTGATATCCTTTAAGGAAGACCCATTTCACAAATTACTTTCAGGGATGAAAGTTGTTTTCAACTACCATGCTGAACAGTGACAATTATAACTTATGTCAAGCTCCTAATACAATGCACATCCCTTTTTAAATATGTATGTGTGTGTTTGATGTTCTATTTTCAAGCTGGGCACAGTGGCTCACACCTGTAATCCCAGTATTTTGGGAGGCCAAGGTGAGCGCATCACTTGAGGTCAGGAGTTCGAGACCAGCCTGGCCAACATGGCAAAACCCCATCTCTACTAAAAATACAAAAATTAGCCAGGCTTGGTGGTGCATGCCTGTAATCCCAGCTACTAGGGAGGCTGAGGCAGGAGAATCACTTGAGCCCTAGAGGCAGAGGTTGCAATGAGCCAAGATCGCACCACTGCACTCCACTCTGGGTGACAGAGCGAGGCTCCATCTCAAAAAAAAAAAAAAAAAAGTTGATTTTCTATTTTCTGAAGAGACAGTATAAGATGAATAAAATGGATAAGATGACCTGGCTTTTATCACTTAATTGTATGTGAGATCAGAACAAGTTACCTAACCTTTCATTTTTTTACCTGTAAAATGAAAATAATAAAACCTCAGGTTTCTTGAGAAGAAGATTTTAATCCTAATTTGGCATCTACTGAAAGTGGACACTCCTAAAAATATAAGCTTGTCTACCCCAGTAGGCAATGAACTCTTTGAAGACAGGGACTCCATTATTAATCTTTGTATTCTTAGCTTTTAACAGAGTAAAATTTTGCAATAAATGTTCATAAAATAAATGAATGCATAAACAAATGGATCACACTGAGTGTAACATTTTCTGAGTATTTTCAGGAAAGGTGCTTTTGAAATCCTTGATTTCACGAATGAGTCCATTCCACTTTGGCTCAACTGAATCCAACAATACCTCAAATTGTACAAAGTTAACAAAAATATTGTCTGGGCTTTGTAAACCCCAGGAGGCATCTAACCTGAAACTCAGTCCTCAATGCCATGTGAGTCACACCTGGGTGTTCTATGGCTGAGAATATCTCTTTTTCAAACTCTGGACATCAATCCTCGGCCCTTTGGCTGAAGTTGAGACACAAATCAATGCTCCCTAAGCCTTAGCATGCATTCAACCAAGGAAGTATGCAACTCCTTTGGGAGTTTATTAAAATGCAAATTCTTAGGCACCAATGTCAGAGAATGTGACTCTAATTCTAGATAAGGTGGGTCTTAAGCAGCTATAGTTTTATTAGGCTTCCTAGTGATTCTGATGGATGATAGGCAGAGCATCACATTTTGAGAGATACCCAAATTCTAGTTAAAAATGATAAGAGGTTGTACTCACTCAAAAGGGCACAGAAATATTTTTTTCAAGCTCTGACCCTTCCCATTCTCTGTCCATACATACTTAGGGCACAATACGCAAGTAAAGAATCAGTTGAGATTTTGAGAGAAGAAGTCAGAGAGATTTTTGTCTTAGCAAATTATTTCAAGAACAGTCTATCCATTCTGCTTATATTTATAAATGTATGCATGTATCTGTATGCATATTTACACATATGTGCATATATTGTACGTTTATAATTAAATCATTGAATCATTTTACAGGTCTCTTAGTTAAAATGTTACTTAAGAAATAAAATTGCAAAAGTGTCCTAAAGAATATATATGTCAATAATATCATCCAAGAAAAAGTGGTGGCCTAAAGTTAATAAGGTGCCATATATTAAGATTTTTGATTGATCTAAAGGAATTATCCCAAAACATTCTTCAGTGACATCATAAAAGTTCTAAGATAAATTGGCAAGTTATATGAACCTTTTATCACATGACTTTGGAGGGAAGGATTGTCACAATCTATAAAATAAACATAGCGATATCAACAATGTAATAATACCAACAACCATGATTTATTGCACATAACCATGTTCCAGGCACTCTATGAACCCTGAACGTATCTCAATTCCCTTAAAGCTTAATAACTCTTAAGCATGCCCTACCTATTGCTATATTTCAGATTATAAAATGAAGCTTGAAGAGATTAAATTATATCACATGCCTAATAGAAGGCAGAATTAGAACTGCAATTCAAGACTAAATATATCACATGCTAAATAAAAACTTCACTCAGTATTATAGCAGATTGCCTCACAGCTAATTGTGAGTAAAGTGGCTCTTATTAGAAACTCATACACACAAACACAATTATTTCCCTTCATATAGCCCATGACATGGGAAGTGCACTTGATTAAATAAAAGCTGTTAAGTTTGCTGCTGAAAGATAAGAGAACTTATAAACTATTAATAAAAACTCTGATGGATAAACGAAACTTTGACCTTTTTATTTGTCATTGTTGTCATCACTACCATTGTCTTCATCTTCATTATTATCAAGATTCTGGGCACAATAACCACAGTTTTTCCTCACAGTGGGCAAGGCACTGTGTAATCCCTATGTCTGCTCCATCTTATCTCACCTCCAAATAGCTTACTGACTGGTAGAACTTCCGTATACTTGTGTACTGAAAATACATTACCCACTGAAGGTAAATTTTTAAAATTTTATTTCATCAGCCATACTGCGGATCATTTCAGTAAACCCTGTTTTCCTCAGTTTCGCGGTAGCAGACAAATATAGTACAATAATCCTTCCATACATATTTATGCTTCTGTAAGTATATTCGCAAGTATGGTGAGATGTTAGTGTCTCTCGGGTTACATAAAAGTGTTAACTGATACATGAATTGTATTAGGAGAAAAAGCCAGGGAGAAAAGTCTTCACCGGGGAAAAAGGTCAGGAATGGTTTTCATCCCTCCATGAAATAAGTGGCTAGTTGCACAAAACCATCATTTTACAAACTCTTGCTGTAGTGAAATTTTCGAGAATGAAATTTCAAAATCTAGAAAATACATCACATTTGTATATTACAAGATGACAACTAATGCAAAAGTAGAATAGAATGTTAACTTTGTACCTCTTAGAAGCAAATGCAAAGAGCAAAATGGAAGCATATATGATTTAGTACATGTTCTCTGGTGAAAGACTATGACCAGACATACAGTGAAAACCTTCCCATTAAACAGCACACCATCCATCGAGGCGTGAGTGATATGGTATTTGTTTCTTTATGCATGTATACAGAACAAACATACAGGTGTAATAAATAAATTATTGTGGGTAAAGGTACAGGAAAATAAAATGACAGAAAAAATCATAACATTGTATGAGAAAGAGTTGATTTGTGACTTAATTCTTGTGTGTCTGAAATTGGCTAAAAGTTTTGTTCCACTGAAATAGGTATAAAGTTGTGAAGAATATCTAAAATAAGCATAAGTGACATGTGATGCCACATACTTACATATTACATTGTAAAATGAGGCTTTTCAGAAGATTCATGCTAAAATAATATTTTTAAAATTATGTTTGTGTACACATACAGAACCATGGTCTAAGCTTTAAAAAGCAATATGTGATTCTTGATTTGACTTTTGACTGTTTTATGATTATAAAGTCTTTGCCCTTGGAGAGTAAAAAGGACTATAGAAAAAAATGTGCTATATTATTTTCCAATAAAGAAGACACAACTTATTTCTCAGTAATTAAACCTAGTAATGACTACAACTACAATTTCAGCTATTAATTGATTAAGCTAATTGTTTGTAATAAAGAAAAAACCCTCTGAGTATATTCCTAATTTATATGTTTTTAAATGAGCAAGAATTCTATAAATAGAAGGCCTTCTAAAGAGACAGTCCCTGAAGGAACAAGCAGTATTACAAGATAAAATTCAATTATAACAAAGGTATTGATACCTTTCACTAAGTATATTCTCTTAATCATTTACATTAGCATTAATACAATTTCAAGTTTCATTTCATTATAAAATATTGGTTTCTAATAGCATATATGGGCTTGACCACAGATAAATGAGGAGAGCCACTTCTCAGTGAATGTGGTTTATTCAGCAAAAGAAAAGGAAGCTCATAGGCAAGCAAAATATACTAATACTCAAGAACTGACTTAAATAATAATTGCTTAAACAGCTAAAACACATTTTGAGTTTTTATAACTTTGAATTGAACAGCGGAAGTACCTGTAAAATATGCTTTTTCTCCACTAGAATGCATTTCCCAAAATGAGCGTTAAGTACGTTATAAAAGAAGAAACACACTGGCAATCCCAAAAATTCTGTTCTGGAGCCAGTTATTTTGCTAGCTCTGGGCAAGTCACGTCACTTATCTTGGCCTCAAGTTAGAAGGGACCAGTGGGTCCAAACTGTGGAACATATCACACTCACAGTTGTGTTTTGTATAAAACGCAGCCTGTTTGGCTGGCTGTGGTGGCTCACGCAATTGGGGTTGTGCATAAATGCAGTGAGATTATGGGTATTTTATATCATGTATCTACCACCATTCCTGGGAAACAGCATGTGACCAAAAGTGCTCACTTTCTTTTTCTTCCACAGATTGAATAACCGAGGCTTGGTGGAGTTATATCACTTGCCCAAAGAAATAATGTCAGTGAATGGAATAGCCAGATCTAATTCCAGAATCTGTAAAGCTCCACTGCTTCTCTCTGAATGTAGTAACCCATCCACAAGTCCTAAGATATTAGACATACCAGTGATCACTCCATCTGCTTTTGGCCCATTGCTGTTGTCAGGATTTATGCATTTATGTCTGCAATAATTATTTATTAAGGACCTTCTCTCTTGTAGTTGCATATGGCCTTATAACTGAATTCTGACTTTGTGTCTCTCTTGGGATAGACAGATAATCATTTTTCATATGTGATCTTCTTTCTGTCCCCTGCCTCTCATCTATGAGCCTGAAACAGCAGATTCAGTAGAACAGTCAGAGTTTCTCAGGAATGGCAGAGCCACAAGTTGGGAGGAGCCCAGATCTGTCCAACAATCTGGAACATCCATCAACCAGGAACACTGTTAGACCTTATGTGACTAAGAAACATTTTTTAAGGGAAGAAGCACTAAAATTTTGGGTTATACTTGTTGCAATAAGTGTGTTACTTACCTAATGCACAATCACAAGTGTAAAATGCACACACACAGAGTGTGAGGAAATATATTGTTATTGGACTACTTGTAGTCTATTTAACTTTTTTATATAGCTACAGCCAGATCCGGGGTGAAATGGTTTAGAATAATAATTTCCAATAGTATACACATCATACCTTTAAAAAGACTTTTATGGATGGATAAATATCTAATTATGGAACTGCCCTGCAACGTAAGTGATGAGAGAAACTCTTTACATATGCTTTGGTTTTTTTCTGAATGCATAGGTTCAGAATTACTAAACAAACCCTCATCTTTTGATAGCCAATAATCAATCTCTTGTTTTCAGGGAATAGAATTGTATTAGAGGGGACATTGGTGAAGTTATGGACTACCTCAGCTTTCTGCTATAAAAAATAAAACTACTTGTCTGTATTAAATTGGATTTTATATGTTCAATGAAATATATCATATCCTTATAATAAAGTTATATAAATATAAGTTGCAATGACTAGCTTTACAAGATTTACTTATCGTAACATTCCTTAATTATTTTTAAAAAGAATTTCTTGAGAAAACTGAACACTAGAATTCTAGAAAAATGCAAATGATCGCCTGTAGGATAATGCAGGGAGCAGTGCCACACTTGGCATTCGTAGCTGGACAGAATCTACTCTATAAGATTGCAACCCCTTTCTAGGTGTAACAAGAATCAACTACATACTCTTAGGTTTTATTGGTATTCTCTTATAAGAATACTGAGAGCTTTTCTTATACTTCTAAACTTAAGCAATACATTACATTCTGCCAGAGATATCCTTGCTTAACAAGGGAGAGACTTCTTTTTTCAGTTTTCATAAAACAACATTTAATGACTTCTGCTGACATTTTGATTTGATGCCTTGGAGCAAGTGAGTAGCTAAACTGATGAATCCAAGCTCTCATTGATTGTGCGTGAGAAATATGCAACAAGGGAAAGTGTGAAGAGGGAAACTGAACAGTCATAGTATGTTAAACCCGGTGCTATCTGTCTCATAGATTATCTCATCTATTCTACATGCAAATACATTCTTTCAAATTAGAATAAAGATAAAAGTCAAAAATAAAATAGATTAAAAAATTAAATCAGGCCGGGCACGGTGGCTCACACCTGTAATCCTAGCACTTTGGGAGGCTGAGGCGGGTAGATCACAAGGTCAGGAGATCAAGACCATCCTGGCCAACATGGTGAAACCCCTTCTCTACTGAAAATACAAAAATTAGCTGGGCATGGTGGTGCGTGCCTGTAATTGCAGCTACTCCGGAGACTGAGGCAGGAGAATCGCTGTAACCAGGGAGTTGGAGGTTGCAGTGAGCTGAGATCATACCACTGCACTGCAGCCTGGGAAACAGAGTGAGACTCTGCCTCAAAAAATAAAATAAAATAAAATAATTAAATTAAATTAAAAATAAAAGAAATAAAATAATTAGAAACTCCATTCTGCAAATGAGAATGTATTACCAACGTGTTCGCAACATTTAAACGTTGTTTGAAATTCTGTTGGAAAAAATAGAATTACTTCAATTAAATACAATTATCATGTGCGTTAATGATCATTCTAGATAATATTGTTGAAAATACCAAGATGCTCTCTGTACCATATATAATTAATGCAAAACATCTCAGTGGTTAGTTTTAATTTTGTTCTAGGACCATGACTTCAAATTCTACAGTGTTATTAATATTTTCTTTTCTACCTTTTTTTCCTAAAATACTTACTTTTATAAAGCATTCCTCAAAAGTGAGAACATGATTCCAAAAGCAATTGTTATTATGTCCATATTTGTTAAGCTACATTTTCCCCTGAACAATACTTGCCAAGTTTCTTATACAATATACTTAATCTCTTTTTCTTAGCTGGGATAAGAATACAATAATGTATTCATTGTCCTTTGAGGATTGAACAATGATAAGAAAACCAGTGATGTCATCAATCTACTTTATCATAAATTACCATTATCCTCTACTCTTTAGGACTCTAATTACAGCTCATCTTAATTACCTCCATTTTTCAGATAAGGCACCTGAGTCAGAAAGGTTAAATAATTTGTCCATGAAACTCAGCAAGGGGATAATGGAGCCAGGATTAAACCCAGAAATTCCATATATCTGCACATTTACATCCAGTCTCACTGCTTCATGGGCAATGCATTTCATAAATTAGTATTTCAGTCGAAATACCTCTTGGCCCCTCAACCTTGTATCTCATACCTTATCATGCAATTCAAGTATATGTAATATCCAAGAAAGAAACAAAAAGTCTTTCTCTTTATTTTTACTTTCTTTAATAAAATGCAGCATATTGAAGAAAATATTGCCTTCTTCCAATAAAATTTTAGAAAAAGGACTGAAAGAACTTTATCTTCAAAGATACTGCTATTAATTGGTCCTAAGTTTTGTGAAGCGTAAGGGATGCAATGAGAGGAACTAGAAAAAGATCAATCCAACCACACAGCTAGTAGAATTAAATATATAAATAAATAAAATCTGAGAAGAACTCAATGAAATTGAGACCCAAAAGTTCATACAAAAGATCAATGAAATCAAGTTAGTTCTTCAAAAGAGTAAATAAATTGATAGATCATTAGCTAGATGAACAAAGGGGGAAAAAAGAGAAGATTCAAATAAATGCAATCAGAAATGACAAAGATGACCTTACAACTGCTCCCACAAAATACAAAACATCCTCAGAGACTATTCTGAGCACCTCTATGTAAAAATTAGAAAATCTACACAAAATAGATGAATTCCTGAAAACACACAACCTCCAAAGATTCAGTCAGGAAGAAAGTGAAAACCTGAATAGACCAATAAAAAGTTTGGAAATAGAATCAGTAATTGAAAAAAACAACTAACCAAAAAGAGAGTTGGACCAGATGGACTCATAGCCAGATTCTATCATATGCACAAAGAAGAACTGACATCATTCCTGCTGAAACTTTTCCAAAAATTCAAGGAGGAGGAGTTTCTCCCTAACTCATTCTACAAAGCCAGCCTCATCCTGATACCAAAATCTGGCAGAGTCACAATGAAAAAAGTAAACTTCATGCCAATATCCCTGATGAGCATAGACACAAAGAACCGCTACAAAATACTAACAATCCAAATCCAGTAGCACCTCAAAAAGTTAATTTAAGATGATCAAGAAGGTTTTATTTCTGGGATGCAATGTTGGGTCAACATACACAAATCAATAAATATGATTCACCACACAAACAGAATCAAAAACAAAAACCATATGATCATCTCAATAGATGCAGAGAGAGACTTCAATAAAATACAATATCCCTTCATGATGAAAATCCTCAGTAGATTAAGCATTGAAGGAACATGCTTCAAAATAATAAGAACCATCTAGGACAAACCTGCAGTCAACATCATGCCAAATGGGCAGAAGCTGGAACCACTCCCCTTGAGAACTGGAAGCAGATCAGGATGCCCACTCTCACCACTCTATTCAACACAGTACTGGAAGTCCTAGCCAGGGTAAATCAGAAAAGAGAAATAAATAAAACACATCCAAACAGGAAAAGAAGTGAAACTATTCTCTCTTTGCCAAAGATATGATTCTATGCATAGGAATCCCTAAAGACTCCACCAAAAGGCTCCTGGAACTGATAAGTAATTTTAGGAAAGTTTCAAGATACAAAATCAATGTGTAAAAACGAGTAGCATTTTTATACACCAATAATATTCTAGCTTAGAACCAAATCAAGAGCATAATCCTATTTATAACAGCCACAAATAAAATGAAATACATAGAAATCCATCTAACCAAGAAGGTGAAAGATCTCTACAAGGAAAACTACAAAACACTGCTCAAAAAAAATCAGAGATAACAGAAATAGAAAAGTATTCTGTGCTCATGGGTTGGAAGAATCTGTATAGTTAAAATGGCTATACTGCCTAAGGCAACTTACACATTCAATACTATCCCTATCAAAATACCAATATCATTTTTCACAGAATTAGAAAAATCTATTCTAAAATTCAGTTGGAATCAAAAAAGAGCCCAAATAGTCAAAGCAATTCTAACCAAAAAGAATAATGCTAGAGGTATTACATTTCCTGATTTCAAAATATACTATAAAGCTACAGTAATCAAAACAGGATAGTACTTGATATAGTTTGACTCTGTGTCCCCAACCAAATCTTATCTTGTAGCTCCCATAATTTCCACATGTTGTGAGAGGGATCTGGTGGGAGATGATTGAATCATAGGTGTAGGCCTTTCCTGTGCTGATCTCATGATAGTGAATGGGTCTCACAAGACCTTAGGGTTTTTAAAATAGAAGTTGCTCTGCACAAACTCTCTCTTTGCCTGCTGCCATCCATGAAAGATGAACTTGCTCCTCCTTGCCTTTCACCATGATTGTGAGGCTTCCCCAGGCATGCAGAACTGTAAGTCCCATTAAACCTCTTTCTTTTGTAAATTGCCCAGTCTACAACCATATAATCCCTAACAAAATTAACAAAAATAGGCAATGGAGAAAGGATTCTCTGTTCAATAAATGGTGCTGGGAGAATTGGCTAGCCATATGCAGAAGAATGAAACTAGACCCCTACCTCTCACTATATGTGAAAAATAATTAAAGATGAATTAAAGATTTAAATGTCGGACCTCAGAATATAAAAATCCTAGGAGAAAAAAAACAGGAAATACCCTTCTCAACCTAGGTTTTGACAAAAAATTTATGACTAAGTCCCCAAAAACAATTACATCAAAATCAAAAATTGATGTGGGGCCTAGTTAAACAAAGAGCTTCTGCAGAGCAAAACAAATTCCCAACAGAGTAAACATACAGCATATAGAATGAGAGGAATTATTCATAAACTGTGCCTCTGACAAAGGTCTAATATCCAGAATCTACAAGGAACTTAAATCAACAAGCCAAAAACAAAAACAAAAAATCCCAATGAAAAATAGGCAAAGGACATGAATAGACATTTCTCAAAAAAAGGCACAAAAGTGGCCAACAAACATATACAAAAATGTTTAAGATCACTAATCATCAGAGAAATGCAAGTCAAAACCATGATGAGTTACCATCTCACATCAGTTGGAATGGTGACTATTAAAAAACCACAAAACTACAGATGTTGGCAAGGGTGCAGAGAAAAGAGAATGCTTATATGTGGTTGGTGGGAATAAAAACTAGTTCAGCCACTGTGGAAACCAGTTTGGAGATTTCTCAAAGAACTTATAATAGGACTACCAACTGAGCTAATAATTCCGCTACTGGGTGTATACCCATAGTAAAACAATTTATTCTATCAGATACATACACAATAAAAAATCACCGTAACAACAAAAATAATCATTGTAGCACTGTTCACAATATCAAGGAAATGGAATCAACCTAAGTGCCGATAAACAGTGGATTTGATTTTTTTTAATGTAGTACAAATACACCATGGAATACTAGGAAGCCATAAGAAAGAACAAAATTATGTCCTTTGCAGCAATATGGATGGAGCTGGAGGCCATTATCCTAGGCAAGCTATTGCAATAACAGCAAGTCAAATATTGCATGTTCTCACTTATAAGTTGGAGCCAAACACTGAATACACCTGAATGTATAGATGGGAACAATAGACACTGGGATCACTAGACGGGGAAGGGAGGGAGGCAGGGATGTGAGCTGAAGAACTGCCTGTTGGTTACTACACTTACTGCCTAGGTGATAGGATTGTTGGGACCTCAAGCCTCGGCATCAACAATTGACCCATGTAATAAACCTGGACATGTATACTTTATAATAAAAGTTGAAATTTTTAAAAAGTGCAATGGAAACTCTTTTACCACTAGTAAACAATAAGTTATGAAAAATCACTAATATATGTATCTGGCTTGTAAAAAATTTCTAGTTAAATAATTTGAGAAGGTAGTAATGAATAATCTTTCATTTTACTATAGATATTAAGAATTTCATTCTTTCTTTCCTGTTAACGCATAAGACTGGGGACTTGCCCCTCACTTTGCTGATACAAGATCTACTCTAAAATCAGTATATTACTGGAAATACAACATTCAAAATACACCCCTTTTTCAAATTCCCTGAATACTGGTGACCTCATGCCTTTGGCAAATATCGACAGATCTTCCCAACACTCCTATTGTGACCAAATTTAACCTCCTGTTCTCTCAACCTACTGCTTCCAGGAGAATCTACAAACAGATGAGATTCAGGATATGTGATAAAACATATGTTCCACTTTTGACAAATATTGAGGGGCTTCCTGGTCTTCAGGAAAGGAGAAAAATCCACAGAGCAATGACATGTCGGGGGTCACGGTCATAGCACGGTGATTCTGGATTGAGAGCAGTTTTCTTGCACCCTCTGCTGATTCATTTTGCATGTCTCTAGCTTCTCCGCTAATCACTATAGCACCTTAACACACATTTGCCCCTCACGTACTCACAAGTCAAAGTCCCAATGGGCAAATATAAACACAAAGATTTCTTGTCAATTTTTCCAAATACAGTAACCATTCCTACAGCCACAGCAAAGCTTCTAGGTAAAGGGATGTTAAACTCTTCTGAGGGGAACGAGTAAACCCTCAGCTATTCTGAAATTAATTTCACTTGCAAACACCAGAAAACATAGGCCTTCTTTGTACTGCATGTCAGAACACATTTTTAACCCCCAACTCCAAATACCATAACCTAATATATAATCAAAGCCCCAACACTATACAAGCTACATTCTCTTCAAGTCCCCAGTCTCCTCATCAAAGTCTTGCCAGAAGAAATGAAAGTTTTTTACTTTTTTTTTTTTTTTCTCTCTCTCTCTCTACCCCACAGCTCTCAGAACAGAAAGCTACTTACTGAAACTCTTTTGGACTCAGCTCAGGAGATATAAGACTCTAAGCTTTGTGGCTTCACCTGATTTCCTCAGCCCTGAATGGGGTCCTCTGCTCATCACAGGGCAAATTTGTGAGCTACAGTTCTGAAGTCCATCTGGGTCAGGAACAGAGAGCCTGCTTTGTCATTGTACCCAAGATAAAAGGGAAACAGAAGACTGTTGGTAGTGAGTACACATAGGACTACAGACTGCTTTGTTCTTTTCATACTCCCTGCCAGGGAAGAGTGGATAGGAGGTACTACTGCTGGAGTCACAGGCTCAATGTTCTTGTTTTACCACGTATCATTTCTCAAAGAAGACTGCTTTCTGACTATCCTGCAGATCTAACAATTGCTCATTAATACCAGAATCCTAGCCCCCAAAGGATTATATGACCGTAGCATAAGACATTAATTTGATTCACAGTGGTCAAGGTAAGAGCCATATCACCTATCACTGCCTAAAGAAACATTTAAAAAGTGTAGTTTGTAATGAATGCACAGCAATAATCCACAGACTGTGTGCATTTTTCTAAAGAAAAGGTTACATAAGCTTACCTTGTTTTATTGTGCTTTGCTTTATTGTGCTTCATGGACATTGCATGTTTTTTAATAAATTGAAGATTTGAGACAACCCTCTGTCAAGTAAGTCTGTTGTCACCATTTTTCCAACATTATGTGATCACTTACTGTCTCTGTGTCACATTTTGATAATTCTCACAGTATTTCACATTTCTTCAGTATTATCATGTGATATGGTTTGGCTGTGTCCCCACCCAAATCTCATCTTGAATTCCCACGTGTTGTGGGAGGGACTCCCTGGGAGGTAATTGAATCACGATGGCAGATCTTTCCCATGCTGTTCTCGTGATAGTGAATAAGTCTCACCAGGTCCATTGGTTCCATAAGGGGGAGTTTCTCTGCAAGAGCTCTCTCTTTGCCTGCCGCCATGCACGTAAAACATGACTTGTTCCTCCTTGCCTTCCACCATGATTGTGAGACCTCCTCAGACATGTGGAACTGGAAGTACATTAAACCTCTTTTTTTTCCCAGTCTCAGGTATGTCTTTAACAGCAGTGTGAGGACAGACTAACACATTATATCTGTTTATGGTGATCTGTGATGACCTTTGATATCACTATTGTAATTGCTTGGGGGTACCATGAACCATGCCCATATACGATGGCAAACTTAATCAATTAATGCTTTACATGTTCTCACCGCTCCACCAACCAAATATCCCCTATCTCTCTTCCTCTTCTCAGGCCTCCCTCTTCCCTGAGACATGACAATGTTGAAATTAGGCCAATTAATAACCCTACAATACAATGGCTCCTAAGTGCTCAAGTGAAAGGAAAAGTTGCACATTTCTCACTTTGAATCAAAAGGTAGAAATGATTAAGCTTAGTGAGGAAGGCATGTCAAAAGCCAATATAGGCCAAATGCCACATTTCTTGTTGCCAACAGTTACCCAAGTTGTGAATGCAAAGGAAAAGTTCTTAAAGGAAATTAGAAGTGTTACTGCACTTAATATTTGAAAGATTAAAAAGTGAAACAGCCTTCTTGCTGATATGGAGAAAGTTTTAGTGGTACAGGTAGAAGATTAAACCAGTCACACATCCTCTTAAGCCAAAGACTAATTCAGAGCAATGCTTTAATTATTCAGGTATATGAAGGCTGAAGTAGGTGATTGACCTGCAGAAGAAAAGTTTGCAGCAAGGAGAGATTGGTTGATTAGGTTTAAAGAAAATAGCCATCTTCATAACATAAAAGTGCAAGGAGAAGCAGTAAGTTATCCAGAATATCTAACTAAAACAATTGATGAAGGTGGCTATACTAAAAAGACTTTTGATGTAGAAGGAACAGGCTTCTGTTGGAAGAAGATGCCAGCTAGAGCTTTCCTAGCTACAGACAAGTCAATACCTGGCTTCAAAAGTCACGTTGACTATCTTGTTAGGAATTAATGCAGCTGGTGACTAAGCTGAAGCCAATGCTCACTTACCATTTGAAAAATATTAAGACCCTCAACAATCATGCTAAATCTACTCTGCTTGTGCTCTATAAATTAAAAAACAAAGTATGGATAACAGCACATCTGTTTACAGCATCATTTATTGAATATTTAAAGCCTATCTTGAGATCTACTGCACAGAAAAAAAAAAAGAATTCCTTTCAAAATATTACTGTTCATTGACAGTGCACCTAGTCACTCAATAGCTCTCATGGAGATGTACAAGGAGATTAATGTTTTTATGCCTGTTAACATTCATTCTGAAGCCATTAATCAAGAACTAATTTTGACTTTCAAATCTTATTATTTAAGAAATACTTTTCATAAGGCTATAGCTGCCACAGATGGTGATTCATCTGATAAGTTTGGTAAAAAAATTACCTTAAAAACTTCCGGAAAGGATTCACCACTCTAGATACCATTAAGAACACTTGTCATTCATGGGAAGAGTTCAAAATATCAACATGAACAGGAAACTGGAAGAAGTTGGTATCAACCTTCTGGATGACTTTGAGGCATTGAAGACTTCAGTGGACTGCAGATGTGGTAAAGTATAAATTATGGTAAGAGAACTAGAAGTAGAAATGGAGCTTGAAGAAGTAACTGAATTGCAGCAATCTCATGATAAAACTTGAACACATAATGAGTTGCTCCTTATGGATGAACAAAGAAAGTGGTTTCTTGAGATGAAATACACCCCGGTAAAGGTGCTATGAACATTGTTGAAATGACAAGAAAGGATTTAGAATATCACATAAGCTTAGTTGATAAAGCAGTCTCAGGGTTTGAGAAAAAGTGACTTTAATTCTACTGTGGAGAAAATGCTCTCAAACAGCATCACATAGTTTAGCATAGGTAAAGGAGGGAAAAAGAAAAAACAAAAACAGCATTGCATTCTACAGAGGAATCTTTTGTAAAAGGAAGAGTTCAACTGATGTTGCAAACTTCACTGTTATCCTATTTTAAGAAATAGCCACAGCCACCCCAACCTTCAACAACCACCACCCTGATCAGTCAGCAGCCGTCAACACTGGAGAAAGACTTTCCACTGCAAAAACTTAGGACTTCACACAGGCTCAGATGATCATTAGCATTTTTTAGCAATGAAGTATTTTTAAAATTAAGGTATATACATTGTTTAGACATAATGTTTACACTTAATAGGCTGAATTACAATGTAAACATAATTTTTCTATGCACTGGAAAACCAAAAACTTATTGAGACTTGTTTTATTGCAATATTCACTATATTGCCATGGTCTGGAACTGAACTTGTGCTATCTCCAAGGTATCCCTGTAAACAGTTCAAAGAAATCTTAGCAATATTGATTTTAATACAGATCCCTGTAATTCCAAAACACATGGTAAACAGTGAATTATTGCTTGATGGTGCCAAAATGATTGCTGAAAGCATTATGTAGGATTTTTTTTTTTTTTTTTTTTTTTTTTTTTGTGGAAAATACTGAAGACAGTTTCCCAGGAAGGACATAAACTAATGCAACAGCACCCCTTTGTGGTGACATAAGGGTATAAAAATCATAACCAAGACCATTAATTTGTAAGGGTCTTTTTTAGAGTTTCCTACAGAATTACATTGAAATGGCCTAAGACTCATTTAGTAATCCTTTCCCTTGTCTTAGGCAGAACCACACTAGTATCATCTCACCAATATGGAAGTGTACTGTGGTTTTAAATGTCTCCAAAGGAAAGATTCCATGACTTCTCCCCATAAAATAATCCAGTGTTCTGCTTTCAGGTCTAATAAAAATAACCTAACACACGAGCATGCACCCATTTCCTCTAGTTAAACCTGCCTCTTTGGTTGAAATGAGAATCAGATGATTGTTATCCTTTTCATTCTGTGGCATCTATGTATACCAACCTTGAAGGCCAAGGATACAGAACCATAGCAAGATTGTACAAAATGGATTTGGTCAGAGGAAGTCATCATGACCTATCTATAAAACCTTCCAAAGTAGGACCTGCAAATACCACTTCTGTTTGGAGCAGAAAGTGTTTTAATGGGCCAGAATGTGCAAAGCACATTTCTTCATTTGAAGAGTTCTTCATCTTCCCCTCATGTAAGGTGAATCGCTGCAACCTGGGTGTACTTTATACCAACCCGACTCTCCTTAGACGAGGTGTGCTCACACTGCTTTCAAACAGCTTGAGGCTTTGGAACAATCGTATCTATTTATTTAACCTTCTTTTCCTTTGCACATCATCTGACTGCTGGACAGAACTGAAATACAAACTGTTATTTTTCTCTTTTTCAAGTCTAACATAATTAAACATTTTCTACTACTGAACTAAATGCTACTTTGAATTTTCTCCATCTCAGCATTTTAAATATTAATAAAATTTTGATTTTTCTGTTACTCGCTTGGCAGTTCCCTGTGGTTCTCAAATTCTAGAACAAACTGAGCTCTTCCCAGTACATTCTGGATACTTGTTTTCATAGGGCTGACATTACAATACTGTGTTTCTTTCTTTCTTTTTTTTCCTCACTAAATGGTTTTTTAAATTATAATTAAGAAAAATAAGTAGTTGAAAATGTAAGCTTCCAGTTTTATCTCTAGATAGGGTTTATTTTCATAACACATAATCAGTTGAAATAGATAGAGATTAGCTTTGCCCATTTTTGTCCATAGGAATGAGCTTCTAAGGGATGAATTAAACAATCGTATCTTCTTTGTGGTAGATAAAGATGTGATGTGCAGAAACCTACATTGAGGCCTTTAATTTTAAAACAATACAGGGTAATAAAAGCCAAATTCATGTGCCATGATGACTTCTGATCTCTTCTGTAAAAAGGAAGAGATAGACTCATGAAAAATAGTAATAATTAACATCTGCTCTGTAAGTTCATGTACCACGTGCTTTATGCCTCAAGTAGATAACATATATTGTAAAAGAACAACTAACTGCATGTTCCTGCCCGAAACCTCACTGTAAATAAAATATGAGTCAGACATTCATTATGTAGTTTTTTTGGTTTTCATACTTGTCCTTAATCATCCTCTATTATGTCTGTAGTTAATGCATATGCAATCAATTTTAAGCTATTAGCAGCAAAAAAAAAAAAAAAAAAAAAATTGCAGGGGACACACCAATTAGGACACAATATTTTTTCTTATTCATTCCTGTGTATGTAATTACCTTGCATTAACAGTTTGACTTGTCAAATGATTTCTAGCCCAAATGAATGTAGACGTGTTAACTTTGGAGATCCTCTTCCTCCGTCTAGTGGTGATGAACTGCACAGGAAATTTTCAGTATGTGTTTGCTCTATAATACCCATGAGAGTGCAGCTGACACACACAGGAAAGAGTAGTGCATTGAGAATGAGAAGAGAGGGGTTCAAGTCCCAGATCTGCCATTACTCACTCTGTGAACTTGAGATTTCACTTGACCTTTTGTTTCTCAGTTTTCTCATCAGAGATGGAGTAATGATTATGATTTGCAGGACTGTTGCTATGGTTACACGAGAAAACATTAGGTCAAATATATTTATACATTGATAAAACATATTTAGATTTCTTCTTTTTCTAAGAGAAAATACAAGAAACATAATATACTTAATCCACTGATCTGATCCTCTAATGCAAACCTCTGAGGCAGCCCCCATGGCCTCAGCCTCCTGGTACTCAGAGTATTTAGAGTGGACAAATCTAGAGGAGAGAGTCTTGATGTTATATTCAAACATCAGTCCCAGTGATGAAACCAACTGATGTCATCTGCTGTGTGACTCTTGGAGAAGGTTGTCACATGTAATTTTCTTGCGAAGCATGGTGAACTCAAATGTAATCACAAAAGAACAATCAGACAAATTACAGTAAGGGACATTCCGGAGAAAAAGCAAAATTGTTCTGAACTCTGAAAATGGCAATATCTTGAAAGACTAATGAGGTTGGGAAGTATTTGTGATTCAAGGAGATTTGGAGAAACAAAGAAAGAAATTGTGAAAACGATATGTAATGTCATATCCTTGATTGGATCCCAAATTGGGGAGGGGTGAAATATTGGGGCCCTTGTAGAGATTTGAAGATTCCCTTTATATTAGATGATAGTAGATAGTAGTGAATTATTATAAATTACCTGACTGCCTTTTTGAGTTTGATTGTTTAGAAGAATACACTTGGTCTTAGGATAGTCATGTTCAAATATTCAGAGATGAAGTGACACGATTTTTAAAAAAAAAAAACTGTGTGTGTTTAAAAGAATACACATTATACTAGTCTTTCAACTGTGCATCTGTAAAGAATCTCTATTAAGTTATCTCTATTAAGTATTTTCAAAAGGAAAATATGAAACAAATGATTGCTCTTAGGTATTCTATCTATTGAAGATTCGTTTTGGTTAAGAATGCCCTCTTTTGTAATGCTAATTGTTCAGGGAAGGGCTCTCTTCTACAATCCCCCTGTCATCTGAGGCTTAAGTGAGATGATCTCAGGGAATCAGAATTTAAATTAAAAGGAGAGAGCTCCTTAGCAAATTTCTGTTGACTTGACTTTCTACGTGAATCAGCTTCCTCAAGCTGGGAGTAAGAATGATCATGCTTATGGTTCCTAATTCTCCCAGAGCTTTACCACATGCTCTTCATCCCTTAATTGTTTTTCTACAATTTTCCCCACCTCAACATTTGTTAATCCTATAATGCCAAACTGCTTGCATTTCTCTATCAAATTGTATGACTGCAGACTTCTCACTCCTTTGTAAATTGTCTTACATCTGACTGTAAAGGTCTTCCACTCACTCTTATTAAATATAAATTATATTATTTATATATTCACACACACGTATTTGGCTTCTTTATCAGGCTGTAATTTCTTTGAACACAAGAGTTTGTTGTAGCAACCATCTTCAAACTCAAGCATCTAGCAGAATATCTGGTGTTTAGCAGTACACAACAAGCATTTGTTGGTTGAATACATGAAGGCAATTTATGAACTCTGAAGTATGAGGCCTAAGCTCTGATTTTATTTTAGCTTGCACAAATTCCTATCTAACGGGTCTGGAGAGTCATGCCCTACAAACCACAAATTCTCATCAGAATGGTTTTATTTAACCCTATATACCATGACTTACTTTCCAATCTGACCCTGGCATAACATTACCTGACAAAGAAGAAAGTCAGAATATTTTACTCCAAAACATGTTTCTTTGCCATATTTTGAAATGGTCCTGCAAAGCTGTTCTGTGTGTGTGGTTGGGGGTGGGGAGGGTGGGGAGAGTGGGGAATGTGTATTTGTAAAGCATCTCTATTAAGGTAGCTAGATCTTTTTCTTCCAGGCCCTGCCAATCCCGAAAAGATTAAGTAAGAATCTAGCACTTTTTAAAAGTCCGAATAGGAAACATTTGTCATCCATTGTCTCTAAGGGCAGTCACTGAAAGACTTCAAAAGAACCTTGGTCTCCACAATCTTTTATCTTAACCTGAATATTTCCTTTCTATTGATCTCAAGTGTTTAAACAAACTCTACCAATTATCAATCAAAAAATGTTGAAATTTACCTGTAGCCTGGAACCAGCCCCCCAACGCCGCCCAGCCTTTGAGTTGTCTCATGTTTCTGAACCAAACCAATGTATTTTTTAAATGTATCTCATTGATGTCTCATGCCTCCCTAAAATGTATAAAAGCAAGCTGCACCCTGACCACGCTGGGCACATGTTCTCAGGATCCCTGAGGGTTGTGTCACAGGTCATGGTCATTCATATTTGGCTCATAATAAATCTCTTCAAATATTTTACAGAGTTCGACTCGTTTTGTCAACAAGTACTAATGCTGATGACTGCAAAATGTCAATGACAGTGATATATGTCAGTTATTGGTGTTTGCTTGGTGGCACAAGAGAAGGTAGGCTACACAATTTGGCATAAAAAGTAGGTGATTTAGCGCATGGAAGGTTTGGAGAGAGAAGAAAAAGCTACATTGGCCAAAAGTCATTGTACTCACACTACCCTTTTGCCAAGACCCCAGATTCTTATTTTCAGAGCTGTGGCATCTAAGGTTGCCAGAGCACCATTAGAAAGTTTGCACCTAACAGCATCCTCCAGGGTATTCTTTTTCCCCAGGCCCAGCCACTCCACTCAAAGCCCCTGGGAGTAGCTGAGAGGGAGGGACTGCGACAAGAAGGAAAGAAAGTTGTGATGTGCTCTACCCTAGGCCACCCCCTTGGCCTCACTTCCTGGCCTCCTGTCTATCTGGGTGGTGGGCTTTTCTTTCTTTTTTTGACTGAGTCTTGCCCTGTTGCCCCGGCTGGAGTGCAGTGGCGCAATCTCAGCTCACTGCAACCTCTGCCCCCCAAGATTCAGGGGATTCTCTTGCCTTGGCCTCCTGAGTAGCTGGGATTACAGACATGCGCCACCACGCCAGGCTAATTTTTGTATTTTTAGCAGAGACGGTGTTTCACTATGTTGGTCAGGCTGGTCTCGAACTCCTGACCTGGTGATCCGCCCGCCTCGGCCTACCAAAGTGCAGGGATTACAGGCATGAGCCACCGTGCCTGGCCGGATGGTGGGTATTTAAAAATCCCACTCCTGCTGTGACCTATACACCAGACTCCTCCCTGCTTAAAAAGGAGCTAGGGGCCGGGCGCTGTGGCACACGCCTATAATCCCAGCACTTTGGGAGGCCGAGGCGAGCGGATCACGAGGTCAGGAGATCGAGACGACCCTGGCTAACATGGTGAAACCCCGTCTCTACTAAAAAATAGAAAAAATTAGCCGGGCGTGGTGGCAGTCGCCTGTAGTCCCAGTTCCAGCTACTTGCGAGGCTGAGGCAGGAGCATGGCGTGAACCGAGAGGGGAGGTTGCAGTGAGCTGAGGTCGCGCCACTGCACTCCAGCCTGGGCTATAGAGCGAGACTCGGTCTCAAAAAAAAAAAAAAAAAAAAGAAAGAA
The DNA here is from genome assembly GCF_002776525.5 of Piliocolobus tephrosceles. Lineage (NCBI taxonomy): Eukaryota > Metazoa > Chordata > Mammalia > Primates > Cercopithecidae > Piliocolobus > Piliocolobus tephrosceles. The sequence goes on along the minus strand of NC_045444.1, from coordinate 112,123,279 downwards.
AAAAAAGGAGCTAGGAAAGATGGTGTGCTGCCCTCTCCTGGCAGCTTTGGCAAACCTTCACGCAGCTCATGAGACTTAATCAGCTGTGTTAAAACCAGCAGGACAGGAAGGGGAGAGACCTGCTTTCGGTTCAATAGACTGCAGTAGCCAACAGCTGTTTGTCACTGGGGGCTTTCAGACTTAAAAACATTTTTTTTTTTTTGCCTTTGTATTTGAATTTAGCTGCAAGAGTATTTTTAAAGATTCTATAGGCATGTAACAAGTGCTAAATCACCCAAGGAGGAGGTCTCCATGTGTTTAGGGAAACTGCTCAGCAAAGCCAGGGCAGAACTATAGAAAAAAAAAAGAGAGGGAGAGAGAGAGAGAGAAAAGAGAAAAGTTCAGCTTCAATAAACTTATGCAAAATTTTGTAAAGAGAATATCTAAATAAAGTTAAGTAAAATTTATGGAGAAATTATGTAATATTTGTGCTATTTGCAAAGATAAAATTCTATCTTATTTGTGGAGAGAAGGCTTCATAATCCCTTCTGTTTTCAGAGGCCGTAAATGTCTTAATTTACTCCAATCATAGTTCATGTTCTGCCTTAAATATATACTTGTATCACTCAAGTACGGAATGTCTTTCTAGAGTGGTTTCCATGATATAGTTTCTCCTAATATTCATAAACCTTTGGGTTTTTTTTCTTTGTTTTTGAGATGGAGTCTCATTCTGTCTCCCAGGCTGGAGTGCAATGGCACAATCTCGGCTCACTGCAACCTCCGCCTCCCAGATTGAAGCAATTCTCCTGCCTTAGCTCCCCATTCCCTGCCCCCGGTGACTGGGATTACAGGCTGCCACCACGCCCAGCTAATTTTTGTATTTTTAGTAGAGATGGGTTTTTGTCATGTTCGTCAACCTGGTATTGAACTCCTGACCTCAGGTGATCCATCCATCTCAGCCTCCCAAAGTGCTGGGATTACAGGCATGAGCCACTGTGCCCAGCCTAAGTCTGCTTAAAAGAAAAAAAAAAATCCATTTTTAGGAATGAGGCCTGGCATGTTGGTTCATACCTGTAATCCCAGCACTTTGAGAGGCTAACATGAGTGGATGACTTGAGGTCAGAGTTCAAGACCAGCCTGGCCAACATGGAGAAACTCCATCTTTACTAAAAAAAAAAAAAAAAAGAAAAAAAAGCCAGGCATGGTGGCAGGTGCCTGTAATCCCAGCTACTTGGGAGGCTGAAGCAGGAGAATCGCTTGAACCAGGGAGGCAGAGGTTGCCTCCCTGTAAGTTGAGATCGCACCACTGCACTCTAGTCCAGGCTATGGAGCAAGACTCTATCTCAAATATATGCATAAATAAAATAAAAATAATCATCAAGTAAATTTTTAGGAATGAGTTTAGAAGAGATTTCTCTTCCAACATGAAGTACAGTCATTGCGTTATCACTCTCAGTGGTACTTGCATTTCAGTTCTATTCTCTAATTTTTCTCTCTCATCCTCAGTAAGTAGGTAAAACTGGTAAGTAACTAGCTGAGGTGGGCCTATGTGATGACTGTGTGCAGAGTCACAGTCAACAGTCCCAGTGTGTCTGCAAGTTATTATAACAGTTATACAATGACATGCTAGTCCATTTCCACCCTTAGCATTTATTTATTCATTCAATATGCATTGAGACAGCAAGAAATTTCCAGGATAAAAATAGACATTCTCAACCCTCAAGAAGCCTCCATTCTAATGCAAACAATTATAAGCTGAATTTTTGGAATCAATACATGTTCCTTGGGAAAATGAAAAAGACATTCCATGGTCAGATATATTTGAGAAAACATAAGCAATATTATATCCCCCGCTTTGCAATTTCCACTGCACATCAGCACATTTGAAACTCAGATAGTGGAGAAATTTACTTAACTTGACTTTCCCCACACTGCTTTACTGTGTAATAGAACAAAGGGGAATATTCCTCAATAAGGCCTTTCATGGATATGACAGTAAGTACAGGGAAGAGACAGCGAAGGGAGCTGCTGCTTGGGAAAGATAAAAAAGCCTTGTGGATAGGAGAGCACACTGATCCCAGACTTGAAAAATAAGCAATAGTTTGCCAGGAGTCAAGGACTAGGGAGGGTGTTCCAAGAAGAAGGAAGAGTCAGGCAACTCTTAGAGGCATGCCAGGAATATTTAAAAGTGAGACAGGGCTGGGCGCGGTGGCTCACGCCTGTAATCCCAACACTTCGGAAGGCCGAGGCAGGTGGATCACAAGGTCAACAGATCAAGACCATCCTGGTCAACATGGTGAAACCCCGTCTCTACTAAAAATACAAAAATTAGCCGAGTGTGGTGGTGTGTGCCTGTAATCCCAGCTACTTGGGAGGCTGAGGCAGGAGAATCGCTTGAACCCGGGAGGTGGAGGTTGCAGTGAACTGAGGTCACGCCATTGCACTCCAGCCTGGGGTAACACAGCAAGACTCTGTCTCAGAAAAAAAAAAAAAAAAATAGTGAGACAGAAATAACTGTGGCGGGTATGTCCATGAGCCTGAGGTGTAGCAGGTGAATGGAGACAGGTCATGGATAAGGAAGCTGAACAGGAAGACTAGGGCCAGGTCACACGGGGCCTTGAAATCCAAGCAGAGTTGTTCATGATTCACGCTGCCAGCAGTGGGCCCCCTTAAGTATTGTGCATGGAGAAAGTCAACTATGATCACTCTTTTGCTGCTGTGAAGAATGGATCTGGGAACAGAGGGTGAGTTTAGAAGCTGGAGCTGGGAAAATGGGTGAGAGACACTAACCCTCTGATCAAACTGCAGAGTCATCTTGCGAGAATGTTTGGATTCAAGAGAAAGAAAAGCATAAATCATAAAGATGCTGGCGTGGCCCCAGTCGCCTTCCGTACTGGTGTTCTGGGCACATCCTGTTTCTCCCTAGCGCTCCATGCATGCTTACAGTAAAAACAGTGCTTTGTACTTTTTTGCTCAAAGAAAATGTTAAACACAGCCCATGTTTTGAATAAACGAATGACTGAAAATTAACACATTTAACCCCTTCTGGTCTAAAGTGTGCTTTTGTATTCATTATTTATTTTATATGGATGTAGAAATCAAAATACTTGGAAATTCCACGAGGCCTGGAGATTGTGATCGTCGGATATGAGTGTTTGGTTTCTCCAAGGGTAGGTCCCTTGTTTCATCATTTAGGTTTATATCAGACAAGTGACAGTACAGATTGTGTTCCTTCCTAGATCGTTCCTTGAATGATAAGCAACTTTGGTTCTGTCGGTTTCTCCTGAAAAGCCTCCTCCCCTTTCATATGCAAAGTTGATTGGGTTGGATAGGATTACTCTTGACACCTTTTGGTCCTTCAAATAACTTTCTCATTTTCTGGGAACGAAGTCATTAAATGCAGCATTCCAAATACCATCCCTGTCAAAATAGCTGACAACTAGGGATTATTAACTAGCTGTAATGCAGCATTTACTTTAGAAAACAAATGCTTTGAAGTGACAGTACAGTTGGGGTTCCCCCCTCCCACTTTAAAGTGTCTGTCCATAGGATCCTGGGGAAATCCAGAAGCCAGATACATTTTGGTGAATACATCTTGGTCTTTTGTGTTGTTGGTTAAATCTACACCAGTACTCTGGAAGCTGATATCTATGTGTGCATGTGTGGGAGAGGATATGTTTCTTTTCAGAATGTGGAAAGGGTTCAGTGTGCTCAGGTGTTAATATTCACAGACACTTGTGCACATGCGCAGCTGCAGGGCTGATATCTTACTGCACTAGTCCATGGTCCACAAAAATATAATAACCAATGAATGGAACTTAGCTTTCTTCCAGGAGTTACATTCCCAACCTCATCTCAACCTTGGAGATTTTGCTCCTAGGTGGCGCTCTGCTTAGTTGAAGTCCTAGTTCAATTTGTCCTCTCCTGTGAAATTTTAGTCTCGAAAAGGCAAAAGTCAAGACCTGGGAAATTGAAGAGTGATTAAATCAATGATGAATGAAAGAGAAGGGAGATAAGTTTTAAAAAGAGAGCAAATTCAGGGACAGGCGCAGTGGCTCACACCTGTAATCCCAACACTTTGGGAGGCCGAGGTGGGTAGATCATTTGAGGTCAGGAGTTTGAGACCAGCCTGGCCAACATGGTGAAACCTGTCTCTATTAAAAATACAAAAATTAGCCGGGTGTGGTGGTGCATGTCTGTAATCCCAGCTACTTGGGAAGCTGAGGCAGGAGAATCATTTGAACCCCAAAGTGGAGGTTGCAGTGAGCCAAGATCACGTCACTGCACTCCGGCCTGGGCGACAGAGCTAGACTCGTCTCAAAAAATAAATAAATAAATAAATAAAAAGAACAAATTCAAAAAGGAAGCTATATATGCATAAAGCAGGGGTTTGGTAGATAGAACTACCTGGTTTTACATCTTAAGTCCATAAAGCCACTCACTAGTTATAAGACCTTCAATAGGTGACAGAAACTCTCTAGCCTCAATTTTCTCATCCATGAAATGAGTATAATATTGCCTACTTCAAAAGTATGCTGTGAGAACAACATTAGATAATACAGCATTCTGAACACTGTGTCAAGCACAAAAGATGTCCTCAACAAAAGCTATTTTAGGAACCTGATTTATCTGGAGAAGTGTTTTTGACATGAAGGATAATGTTCATTTGTAGCACAGAATGAAAGATAAAGATTTGTCCAACAGGTGAGCTGGGTGCTAGTGCTAAAGATCTCTAGTGCTTCTTGAGTAAAAAACTTATGGCAAGGATGTATTTATTATTCTGAATGAAGTGTACAGCAACTCTGAGCCAGTACTAACAGCATGTAAACATTTATTCCTAGTGCACATGCAATTTAAGTTGGAGTTAGATTTACCCACAAGTTAGAAAGAACACTCCTTTCCGGAAAGACTCTCAAGCTAGCTGTTTCAAACATGTTAATGGAAAACAAAAGAATCAAGAAGGAATTCTTCCATTTAACCAGTCATGCTTTTTCTGTTCTTTTCCTTTTCAGTTGACAAAAGAGGGATAATGATCTCCTTTCCTGGAAACTCAGGTTGAATTAAGGAATCTACAATGCACAGAAGATGTCATAAATCCTAATGAAAACAGCTGCACATATTCATAAATAATGCATAGCACTCTGAAATCACTAGCTCTGATTCATTTTTTCCCCTCCTTAAAAAGTATTATTTTTAAAGGCATACTACTTAAAAGTTAGAGAACCTAAAATTGCAAGATTAAAGTAATGAAAAAAAATTCAAAGCAAACATCATCAGAAGATTTTGTCATAGATTTCTAGAGGCATTTTGCTTATTATCCCGAACAACACATACATCTTCTCTGTCATAAAACAGTTTTGTTTGGTTCAATTTTTGAAAGCCAAGTATAGATTGCAAAGTGCACTTCAGACGCTAGGTGGCGCCATGTATCCACCTAGTGTTACGCTACTTTTCCACAGGCTGGGTTGGCCCGCCCCGTCTGAAGCCAGACATTCGTTTTAATAGTTAAATCGATATATTTTATAATGTGAATGCTTGCAGGCATTAAAAAAAAGAGGCATTTAAAACTGGTATGGGGAATATTTAAGTAAATGCTGAGGTTGGCAAAAAAAAAAAAAAAAAAAAAAAATGTATCCTGTGTCTCTAATACCTGCTGTCCGGACCCTAGAAGGTAATAACTTCCTCTATAGACTTAATGTTTTCATTGCATTTACTCATACCTTAATTCAAAGAGGTGAGTAAGTAGTATTGGGGCAGGAGAGCTGACAGTTCTGAAATGCTACCTGTAGCCAATTTCTACTTACTTTGCCTCCAACCCATATATGAGACCTACAAGGTAAGAAGAAATGCCAGGCCTAAACTCCCTATTACACGGTAAATAACCGAGTATCTAATTTTGTAATTGTGAAAGAAGGAGTAATGAATATAATCGGCTCGAGTGGGGTACCAAGAACAACGTGGGGGAGAAATCAATTTGCCCCAGGTGCAGGCAATCATGAGATGCACGTCTATGGAGAACTTAAAACCAGTGATAGAACCAACTAGAATCTGTCTGCTTTTTCTTATCACCATGCACTAGCAGTTCTATACCAGGTGGGTGATAGTGGGGTGGGCTAAGCATTCCTTCAGTGACTACTGCCTTTGGAATACCACCGACTGAACGACTTTCCTCTTTAGAATTTTCCAGCAAGCAGAAAAGTTGAATCTTTTGGAAAGAGGAAAAGCTGTTAGGAAAAGGAGAAAGAATTAGTATTTTTCCAAAGAGTAATGTCTATCCGGGATTTTACACACCTATGTTATCTCATTAATCCTCAACAACAACCCCAGACTCAGAAAAGTTCACCAACATATTCCAGGTCTCACAGCCACTAACCAGTAGAGCTAGCATTCTAATAAATCTTTACTTTCTGTAAGTCTCAGGTTCTTGTCTGTCTTAGGTTTTTGAGTGGTAAATCTCAGGTTTTTGAGTGGTTAATAGCATAGCCTTTGACATTTAATAAATACAAAACCTTGGATGAGGTATGTAACCTCACTCACTTTGGTATCTTTGATTGTGATGTGGGATAATAATCAATGAGGACTGTAGAGAACACACATCCAATGATGCAGGCGTGCTCTGAGCCCAGTCCTGGCACATGGTAAGCACATCAGAGGTGACAATAAATGGCACATAATGTTCATTATGCAAACTTTACCTAAGAACCTTGAATAACATTTTGTCCCTCCTAGACGGTAAAGGATGCTGGAGTACGTACTTCTGCTACTTCACACCTGTAGCTTTGGTGGTTAAGTTGATAACTCTGACCTTGGATGCTGAAGAGAGGGACACGCACAGGTCAGGGACAGCAGAGTCTGATAACAGGCACCCTCAGAGTCCACTGGGCCCAATCCCCGCCCTTATTTGTCAATTGGTTCAAGACTTCTTTGAGAACATCTTCTTGCTTATTATATCCTCCTTGCTCTGACAGAATAAATGACAAGGTTGTTGGTGGCAGGCATGAGCTTGTTTTGTTTTATTCCACTCTATAATGGAGTTACTGAGAGACTGATCATGGAACTTCGGGACTTTAAAAAGTGACCCCCAAATATTCTGCTGCATAAAATATGTAAAAGTGAATAAGCATGTAATGGCTAAATAATACGTAAGTTACTTAGCCCATACTGCGGCTCAGTTGTAAAGAGTTACCACACTGAATTCTTTGTATTAAGGTAGAAAGGAAATAATTCCAACATTTCATTTTACATATTCCTTGATTCAGCTGCCATTTAAAAGTAATAACAAATTTTATTTTCTGCCTTAGACATGACATTAATTAAAGTTTATAGAGAGTGCCATAAAGAACTAAACCTAACATTTTTATAAAACAATCTGACAGGACTATAGAAAGGACACATACGATAATGCTTTTTATATATTTTTTGCACTTGCATTGTTTTAATGCAACTATGCTATAATACTTGGTAACAGATCAACTTAGCCACTGACGTTCTTATTTGTAATATGAATTTATTCCACATTTCACAGGGCTAGATCCAAATTCTTTGGTAAATATCATTTTTATAACAAATAAGCATAATTTCTTTGTAACATAATCTTTGTTAACATAGCACTTTATTTCACAATTTAAAGTTAGTACAGAGGAACGCTTCTCAAACGTGATTCTGATGTTGTACTGTGAACTTAGTGAGGGTGTTCCAAGTCCTCCCCTTAGGGTTTTTCATGTTTGGAAATATATGTAAGATTGACATGTATGCAGAAGGAAGTGAATAATAAGAGCCAATTTTAAGACGTATCACACAGCCTGATAGAAGCCGGGTAGTGGTGAGAAGCTGTGTATTAACGAGTTCAGATTTTGCTGGTTCTGTTGTGTGTGTTGTTTCTGCTTTTCTTCCATTTCCGTCATGTGATGTAATCATGAGCATATAATCAAATCAGCTGTATAAATGTACAAATGGCATGGAAAACATGTTCTCAGTTCAGGTCTGATAGGAGAATCTGGAATATCACAGAATCTCAGGAAAAAAAAAAAAAAAAGAAAACACATTTGTCCAACACTTGAGCAACAGATGATAGAGAAGGGGCCTTTGGTCACACAGAGTCAAGGTGGCACATGCTCTCCCATTACATATTCTGTGGCTCTCTCGTTCCCAGCACTGCTTACTCCTGTCCACTGTAGAACGTTAGTCTCAAAGAAGGAAAGACTTGAAATTGTATCCAACTGATCAGATAAAATGTCCTTCATCTATAGGACAAGGGGCTAAACTAAAGCATGCATGACTTTGGCGAAACAAGTCATCTCTATGCTCATAGTAGCCTGAGAATTCTAAAGAGAAAATATTTTTGAAGTTTTTCTACTCTTACATTTTACGGTGTTTTGGGTTTTGTTTTTACTTTTCTTTTCCTTTTTTTTTTTTTAGAGCAGTTTTAGGTTCACAGCAAAATTGAAAGAGGTTTCCCATATTGCCCTCAGGACTTGTTTTTGTTTTTCTGCTTGATCCTATTGAAGGCAAAAATTAAATGAAGATGCAGCCTTGCAGCCTTTAAGATTACATTATTCAGAGTTGGGGTGGGCACCCAGAGATGAAATTAGATTTCCAGCTGGGCGCAGTGGCTCAAGCCTGTAATCCCAGCACTTTGGGACGCTGAGGCAGTTAGATCATGAGGTCAGAAATTTGAGACCAGCCTGGCCAACATGGTGAAACCCCGTCTCTACTAAAAATACAAAAAAATTAGCCAGGTGTGGTGGCAGATGCCTGTAATCTCAGCTACTCAGGAGGCTGAAGCAGGAGAATCGTTTGAACCTGGAGGCAGAGGTTGCAATGAGCTGAGATCGCACCATTGCACGTCAGCCTAGGCAACAAGAGTGAAACTCCATCTCCAAAAAAAAAAAAACAAGAATTAGATCTCTGATTTCACACTCCAGGCCTTACTCTCCTGCCTCCCCTTATTGTCAGCCTTTCTCGCACTCTCCAGGCTCCTAGGCATGTTTCATGTGCAAATGTCCTATCTGGAAAGTTCAATGAAAGCTCAGAACTCACAGACCCTGCTTTGGAAATACTAAGGACTGAAGAACAGGAACGAAATCAAATTGTTTGAGAAAAAAATTTTGAAGCATACATACAGGAAGATGTTTATAGAGAGAGTTGCTGAGTAAGTCAACAAACGATGACTGAGGGCCCCACTCTGTGCTGGGCATTGGCGGAAGACCTCTGAACTGAGCACGGTCCTTGCAAAGAAATTCACCTAAGTCCTTCACCCTAGTCTTCACATGTACTGACCCTACATCCCTATCTTTGGGTTGTCTATCTTTTATTAAGTCTGTAGAAAACAATTCCGGCATCTGAGCATGTTCAGAAACACAGTCTAGATATGCGTCAAGCTATGGACCCCCTGACATGTTCCATTATCCAGGAATGCCGGCCGATGCTGGTGTAATGAAACACCTGTAGAGCCCATGGAAAGAGAGAACCCGCCTCTGCTCCAGAGGCAGCCCTGGCAGGCTCTCATTCTCCAGCAAGGTCGTCAAGCAAAGGGGACGTTAGGAGCTTGGTGAGAGGCCAGAGGGCTGCTATGAAAACGAGTAAGCATTTGCTAAGTAATCCTGAAGGGGCAAGTCGAAAGGAACGGGGCTTACCTGCCTGGATAACAGCTATTAAGTATATAGAAGGGACTGGGTTGGGCAAGTTTTGTCCTGGGTGGTAAGGACACAGGTATCATCACACACAGGACCCACAGAGATCATGGCTTCAGAGGCAAAGCCCTACATGGTTTCTAAGCACTCTGTGTAGGTTTCTAAAGAGATTTGGTCTGTCAAACTTTGGAATGTGTGTCCGGAGGAAATTATAGGTGACCTTTGCTTACCTCCCTCCCCTAAATCAAGGATGATCAGAGATAATTCAGTTTAGAGTGACAAGCCTCTGAAGAAGTTGAGGTTTCAGTTCAACACTTGGGTCACTCTTAGCTTTGTAATTCCTTGACATGAGAATCTGCTATTAAAAAAAATATATGTGTTTGTGAGTGAATGTGTGAGATTGTGTGTGTGTGTGTGTGTGTGTGTGTGTGTTAGTGGAGGCTGTGGCTCCCACGTCCTTCCTTCCTAGAAAAACGAATTCAAACATGTCTTGGGAACATTTTTCCAAGGAGAGCTGCAGTTCTGTTTGGAGACACATCTTAGCTGCTCCATTCTTGCAGGAAAGCAGGGTTTGATATGGCCTGTACATCAGCTGCTATAGCATCCCCTGTGCAGCAAGAGTATAGATGGCACTGTCTCCAATGGGGCCACTGAAGAAGGAGGCTGAGATCAGCCAGAGATGGAGGAATCACATGAACATCATCATCATCTGCTGTGTCTAAGAGCATTCACTTCTCTTTCTTCTGAGTACACCGCTTTCTACTCTATTACAGAGGATACAAAAGAGAAAGTAACGTGCTCCAAGTTTAATACATGACTCCTGTGCAGTTTGACTTTATTAACTAAGAAAATAAATTAACTTTCTAATGGTAGGCACAAAAATTCAGTCTGATTTCCAAAGATTTCTATGAAGGTAAACACAGAAACATGGCTGCATTACAAGGAAGTTCCAAAAAATGTCCCTAATTGCCCCACGTCTAGTCTATTTACTCAGGAGCAAATGAAGAAAGAATAAAACCTTATTTTTATCTCTCTGAGTGTCAGAGAATAATACGTCTTTCCGGGCAAACTCTAAATGCTTTAGAACTCATTCTTTTTTTCCAGAGTTTCCCATTTTCTCTTACATATTTTGAAGTTCCAGTCAGATACAATTATACATTTCTACAGATCTTGTGTCTGCTGTAGTTACCTGAAGCTAAAACTAATTGCAAAGTAAGCAAACATACCTTCCCCTTTGTTTATACACAAACTCTGGTGGTGGGCTGTCACTATTGGCCCCAGGTCCATGGAGAATGGGGACCAGTCACTTTGGTCACCTCTGTGAATCTCTGCTGGAATAATGTCAAGCCCTTCCACCTAACTCCACCTGCAACAATTCTTAGCTCCAACCATGACATGAAATGGTGAGTGACAAACTAGGACCAAGAAAACTGAATAGAGATGGGATGAGAACAACAATCTGAGAAGTAACACAGATCTTTCTGTATGGAGGGTAATGCCCCATAATGAGACTGGAATGTCACAGCCTTCGTAAGGTCAGATTCCTCCATAGACAAGCACCACTGGAATTATTTACAGGTGAATGACTGATTTTGTTTGTTTTATTTATTTTTTATTTGATTTTTTTGAGATGGAGTCTCACTCTGTTGCCCAGGCTGGAATGCAGTGGCACAATCTCAGCTCACTGCAACCTCTGCCTCCCAGGTTCAAGCGATCCTCCTGCCTCAGCCTCCCAAGTAGCTGCTATTACAGGTGTGCGCCACCACGTCCAGCTAATTTTTTGTATTTTTAGTAGAGATGGGGTTTCACTACATTGGCCAGGCTGGTCTCAAACTCCTAACGTCAGGTGATCCACCTGCCTCGGCCTCCCAAAGTGTTGGGATTACAGGTGTGAGCCACCGCACCTGGCCTTTTGTTTGTTTTAAATAGATCATGCGGATTCCAGTGATTTTCCTAGCAAGAAGTCTATTAATCTCCTATTAAGAATTCTGGGTTTTAATAACTACCAGGAGTCTTGGTGTTGCAAAAACTGCTTAAAAAGTGACCAGAGGGATTGTTTGTTTGACAATGTTAGGTGTTCCCTATCCTTGTTTAGGTATGAGTAGTCACTGTCAGATTCAACAGTTTTACATGTTTTTTCACCATTGACTTACATGCCTGAGCACAGGGCAGTGCCATCTTGCTTGTAATTTAAGAGACATCTTAGTCAAGACTATGGTTGAGGGCATGTGAATTAGGTGAGAAAAGGACTTTTAATTTTTAATTATTATTATTATTTTTTTTGAGATGGAGTCTTGCTCTGTCGCCCAGGCTGGAGTGCAGTGGCATGATCTCGGTTAACTGCAAGCTCTGCCTCCCAGGTTCACCACATTCTCCTGCCTCAGCCTCCTGAGTAGCTGGGACTACAGGCACCCGCCACCACACCCGGCTAATTTTTTGTATTTTAAGTAGAGATGGGGTTTCACCATGTTAGCCAGGATGGTCTCGATCTCCTGACCTTGTGATCTGCCCACCTCTGCCTCCCAAAGTGCTGGGATTATAGGCATGAGCCACCGTGCCTGGCAAATAAGTATTTCTTGACTTAAGTTGAATGCTAAGTCAGAGGAGCTCAGAGCAATGTTCACATGAGCTATGCTTACCACTTCATCTCTAGAGTATAGGAATGCATGTATACTATCCATGTGGCCATAAGCCACAGAGGAGAAACCCAGAAGCCAGCCTTCTAATTTATAGCTCTGACAGCCCATGTATGATCTGACTGTGTGTCAGAATCTCTATCAGCAGGTAAGGAAACAACAGTATATAAAGGCATCCTGGACTTTCTCCCTTGCTACATTTTGAAAAATGAAGAACTTCCCATCAGGTGAGCAAAGAGTTGATAATGCAAAGGCACAAAGGGTATACCTTGTTTCTATTCTGGAAGTCTATCCCAGGAACCTGCTTTCACTGAGAGTTTGAAGGGGCTTAGGGTGAAACAGCTATAAAGACAATTAGGAAAAAAGCAAAACAAAACAAATAATACAAAACCTCTCTGAGATATTGAAGGTAATATACTAGCAAGGGTCATAAACTTGAAAACTTGATTGTATTAGTGCAATCCTCTGCCATTTAGCTAAACTTATCTTCTTTCAGTACCCAATGGTTTTAAGCTTTAAATGTTGGTAAGTACAATATTTTTGGAATAGCTTTAATCAGCTAAGTTGGCAGTTTAGCTTATTTATTTTATTCAGTGTCTTACTGTTTCTACTTCTTTTATATCCAAAAAGTGTTTGAGTTAGTACATTTAGTTATAAAGGCATTTAACATTTATATAAAGGCATTTACATTTTAAATTAAGACACAAGAAATTCTAAATGGTACTTGAGATACCCTTGAGAGAAGCATCTCATTTCTTGTATTTGCAGATACCTCATGTATTTATAAATCAACTCTTTTGCATATTCAAGTCAGACAAAAATACGAAGAGGCACAATGTCTCTCATTAGAGAAAAATGCAATTATTCTACTTAGTTATGTTTTTAAAATAGCCTGACATTTAAAATAATAGATGAATATATAATTTGCTCATCAGTAATGGGCAGTTCCCTTGGAGGTATCATCAGTGTTTTATAAGTTACTATTTCAGAGGAGTTTCATGAATGCAAAGATTAAAGCTAGGAAGCAGAGAGAAACCACAGCAGAATGACACCACCCTACTTAACACCCATAATACTTAACAGTAACAACAATTAAACCTCACAAATTAAGTCAATGTATTGTATTCCTATTGGGTGAGCTAAAGATAGGACATTTATGTGTAGTGATTTTTCCCCATACTAATTCCGCATCCACAACCACGTACCCAAACAAACATCACAGCAATATATTATACTGTAAAGTATTAAATGACATTTCAGTTTATGCCTTTATTTCTTGTCTCATTTCTCCAAGTGATAATTAAGATCTCATTTACCATGCATGAGCACTTACATTCCCTTTCTGAGAACATTTCTGATATTGTTGGTATAAGAGAGAAAAGTCATTTATTTAAAGGTTGCCTTATTAATAATCTGTAGTTTTTGTTAAATATCTAGGTTATCTGGCCAGTCAATTTGTCTCTATAGCCTAAGAAAGAAGAAAGACTAGCTGCCATACTCAATCCAAATGAATCGGGATGTGAATATTTATAAGGACATCAATATTCAACAGTGTCTTACAGTCATGCTCCAAGCTAAATAAAAATAAAACCACCAGAAATATTACAGTATAATAGGATAAGAGCTAAGAAATATGTACAAATTCAATGACAACATCTGTGCAAGTGTTGTGGACAAAACATTTAAAAAGAAATCTACATAAAACAAAGTAGATAAATTTATCAAATATTGATAAATTTTCAGAGACAATATAAAAGTACACAAAACATGAAAGAGAGAAAGAATTTAAAAAATAACCACTAAGCCAATACATATAGTACAAGTTTACAACATTTATATTACAGAATGATGGAAACCAGAGACAAAAACGATTTGGTAACAAACAGCAAAGAAAGTTTCACCACCAATCACAAGGAAGAAACACATTCTTTTTCAAATGAAAACACAGACTGCCAGAACTCATCCCCCGCGTCCCCCAACCCATACACACATAGAAAAATAAAAGCAAATGCGAAAGTTGTCTACAGCAACAGGACAGACAGAGGTGGGAAGCATTTGGCAAGTTGCATCACAGGAAGTCAATCACGATTGGCTAACGATGATGGTACCTGGCTCTGTTGCAGGTCACTGGTTTGCCTGAGAGGAGCAACTGATGGAGGAGGCACACCTGACGTCGACGCAGACCGGCCTAATTTGCAGCTTACTTTAGGCTCTGGAAACAAGGGGAAAAAGACACAATATTAGCTGACTGACATCTGAAATAATGAAGTGGCTTTTCAGTCTTCCTCTTTGTTTTGTTAGTTATTCTTGGAATATACAAAATGCTCCTGATGTTTGCTAATCATTAGCGGGTGATAAAACACTTTCATAACAGTTGACTCTAAAAGGAGCTTTATTCCCAGATCACCTTCTGGGGAAGAAATCTCAGAAGCACAGGCCTTGCGCCCTTGCAGATTTTACCCCACTTGGGGTTGGTTTCTATGGAGTCATCCCTGGAGCAACAACCCATTAGGGGAACAAGCAAGTATCATGACTATTTTGAGTGTTCACTTTTAGCTTTGGTCCATAGGATTTCTGTGTCCTAAAATGTCTTATCTCCCTTCTCCAAATGTTCTGCTTTCCTTCCTTCCATGAATGCTATCATCATGTTTTCAATGTAACATTTCTTCAACTTATCTTGATTTGCATTAAATTTTATAACTGTCTTCCAAGACTTTTGCTATCTTTCATAATATTATTTTTCCAAATTAAAAAGCTTTCTCCTACCTCTTCTCTAATTTGAGGAGCCCAAATTAGCTGCCTAGGCCACTGACAAGATGCTTTAGAGATTACAATTTGAGGACTGAAAGAGTTCCCTTCATCCAGAAATTACAGGATATATGGGAGGTAGAGATGATGAATTTAAAGTCATATTTGAAGATATTTGATAAAGGAAAAAGAAGTCATAGAAAGAAAAATGGACATTTGCATTTTATCACAAACTTCAATGTGAGCTGTTGGTTTTTGAGGGCTTAGTGCATTCCAGCTTCTGTGAGGAATTACACCTAAATTATCTCTAATCCTAAGAACTCTCTTTGGAGCTACAGAGTTAGCTATCAATACCCTCAACTTACAAATTAGAAATCTAAGGTTCTCCAAGTTCAGTCTTTGCCTAATAAATAAGCAAGTGCTTTTCAAAAAGTCTTTCTTTATAAACTTGACCTAAAAATGAAACTCATCAAACAACTCGTTTTAAATGATATGACGTAACTATGGTACTGAGAACTGACACAGGTGCCAGAGAACCAGACTGTGCTCAATTCTGTTGGAAGAAAAGAAACTGTGTTGCTCACGCTGGGGAGGTGCACTATCCTTATGCCATTTCTATATGAATCGCACTTCAGAGAAAAGCATTGACTATATCTGCATTGCATGAATGGTTCACTGCCAACTTCAGTTTCCATCAATTGCCTTCCACTCCTCCACTCCCAACCCCTCTCAGACACAACATGCAGACACACAGAATGAGTAAGCTTACGCCTACTTACACACAGACTCATACACTCTCACCCATATGCACCTTTCCTCTCTCAGTCCTGTTTCCACCTATTCAACAATGCTTCACCTCTCTATTAAAATTATTCTCCTAAGGGAACTAATAGTTTTCTTTCTTGGCAAATCAAATAGTATTTTCTCTGTACTTCTGATTTAGAGGAAAACAATAAAAGACAATAAACAAGGTTTGGACTTAGAGCTAATTTTGAATCTGACTCTGCTAGGTGTATGATCTTAGACAATTGTTTTCATTATTTAAGTTTTAGTTCTTCTCAAATAAAATGAATTTAGTCACTAACTCAACATTCGTCATCTATGTATTTTATGCCTACTATGTGCCAGGAACTTGCCAGAGAGTAGTGACCAAAATTCCAGTATTACCCTATGGCAATAGTGCAATATGCAATATGCAATAGGGAGTGCACAGTCTATGCAGTAAACATAGGCTTTAAACAATAAATGATGGGCCGGTCACGATGGCTTATATCTATAATCTCAACGCTTTGTGGGGCTGATGCGGGTGGATCACTTGAGCTCAGGAGTTGGAGACTCCATATTCTAATGACATTTATGTATTCTCAGGGGAGAGACATTAAATCTAAAATCATTTGCTGAAAATTAGGAAATATGTTAGAAGGAAGAAGTAGAGAGTGCCGTGGTATCATTTATCAGAGTATCCACTGTGTTCTGGGGAGCAGGGCAAGGAGAGACCCTGAAGAAGCTGCAGGAATTAACACCTGCCAGCAGGACTGAATGGGCAGCAAAATCTGAAGTGGGAAGGATCCTGGATCCACAAACTTACTTTCTGACTGATCCAGAGTCAAAAGCATTTCAGAATTTATTGCTTGCATATTATAAGGAAATAGTAATAGTGAAATATCCTGGTTTCCAGGTTAGTGGAGAAGAGTTGAACTAGTGCTAAGTAAACAGATAAACTGAATTACATGCAAAATTCATAGAAAAACACCAGACATATAACAAGTGCTTTTAGTGAATGCTGGCTCTCATCCCCTACACACACACACACACACGCACTTGCACATGTACGTGCATGGTGACCCTTACCTCTATTCTTCCTTCTACTTTTAATCAAGTCGACTACATTCCCTTTCTGGAAAATGACTCCCTTTCCGTCTGTGATATGCATTCCTTCACCTCACTCTCAACCCAGTGTCATGTCCTTTTAGCTTTATCAACTTGTGCCTTGCTTGGCCTTTTCTCTCCGCACTTTCTCTCTTAAGAACATCAACATTCTCATGGTTTCAAAGATGTGTTTTCCCTTGGAGTCACATGCAGGTTCCCATAGCTCTGTCCCCTTCCCATGCTGTTTGATTTTGAGCCCCTGTGCTTCCTGGTCACTAGGCTGTCTTCATTGTCTCGGGATGCAAACCAAGTTCTAGCTTCTTCTCAATGTCTTGGATCTTCCTTCTACTTTTCCTATGTATAGTAAAAACATCACCTCCATTTTCCTAAAGGCTTAGGGTCCAGATCTTGTCCTTTTTCAGTTCAGAGCTTTCTTTTCCTCTCTCTGTAAATTTAGTCCTGTTGGAATTTGCTTTTTTTCCTCCTTGCCATGGCTCCTGTAGTTATCTCAACTCATCTCAGAAACTTCCCCATAATCTCTCTGCTCAAATCTGACTTGGACACGATGCAGACTGTGTTTCCTAGATTACTATAGGCCCCTCATCTTGTAAAAAAACTTTCAATTGTCTAATTTCCAGAGGTCCTCTGTGACCTGGCTCCATCTGATCAGGTCCACTCTATTTTCCACTGCTTTTTGCTTCCTAAAATATATATGATTTGGGCCCGGTGCAGTGACTCATACCTGTAATCCCAGCACTTTGGGAGGCCAAGGTGGGCAGATCACCTGAGGTCAGGAGTTCGAGACTAGCCTAGCTAACATGGTGAAACCCTGTCTCTACTAAAAATACAAAATTTAGCTGGGTGTGGTGGTGGATGCTAGTAATCCCAGCTACTCAGGAGGCTGAGGCAGGAGAATCACTTGAACCCAGAGGTTGCACTGAACCAAAACCATGCCATTGCATTCCGTCCTGGGCAACAAGAGCAAAACTTCATCTCAAAAAAAAATAAAATAAAATAAATTCCATATATATATATACACACACACACACACACACATACATATACATAATATAAATATATATACACACATATATATATAATATAAATATATATATACACACACATACATATATATATAATATAAATATATATATACACACACACACACATATATATATAAAATTTGGTCTACCCTCTTGGTATCCACTTTTGATTCTTCCATCTTTCACCTCAAGTTGTTGCCAAGCATGGACTTCAATCAAACCGTATCTCACCATTTTCTAAGACCTACTTCAAAGTGTACTTTTATTATAAAGCATCCTGTGATCTTGTTTTCTTCTTTCTCTCTTCTGAACTGCCTTATCACTTAAATAGCATTTGCACTGCTTGCTGTGGTTTTCAGCATTTTTGCTGGTAGGAACCACCTAGTAAGCATTCTATTATTATGTATTTTTCTTTCACTGAAGATACTCAAATTAACCTAGAAAAGGTCACTGCAACTCCTCAAAGCAAGGAGGTAATGACGTAACAAAGAATATGTTATAAGACCTAGCTTCAAGCCTCTCTCCCCTACTTATTAAGGCAGCGATTCCAGTTAGAGGGAATGTGACCCTCTGGGCTCCTACAGAGGTATGGCATTTGAACATTCTCCCTTGATTGTGTGCGGGTTTTAATGTCTGCCCCCCCATTCTTGAAAATACCACTGGATTCTCTCTGAGGCTGTTTAAACACAAGTGTCTCATATGATGACATAGATACAATATCCTGGTAACTTATAAATTAACCTCATTTCCCAGGATTCCTCAATCCTTGCATACCTTAAGGAATCATCCTTCATTATATAAAACAATAAGCAAAGCATCCATCAGAACCCTGGTTGACATGTTTCCATAATAAGCCAATGTTTCCATACATGCCATGACTAGCTTAGCACATTTGGTCACATGGAATGAGAAAATTCAGTATTTTTTTTTTTTCCTAGAAAAGGATGAGAAATAAGAATTATTTGCTATAGAGATTTTTTCCAGTTTATGTTGAAGACATTATCATCTGATGAAAAAAGATTATTTAACCAGATCAAAGGCTTTTATATCACCTAAGGTACCTAAAGATTAATTTCCCCTTTTGTGGGTTTCTGGTCAGACCAACTCAACCTGTTTCCATTGTAGACAACATTATCTCCAGTGCACAGATTATGCCTCATCAAAATTCAAGCAAACTCCCTATGTCACCCTGACCTGGAAACATCTTGCTTTACCCCCATAGCATGCCAGTCCAGATCATGTCTAGGTTCATCAAGTCCCCTTAGGAACTGCAATATAAACCACTAACCACCCAATGAACATGGCAAATCAAACTACTAGCAAAGCACCCTGTGTGGGCTAGTTCTAGAGTCAGGTCACCCAGTGGTCTAATAGCATAGAATATGACTCCACATGCAGGGACAGACTAGGATCATTACCATATATTCATAATGTACATACACAGGCAGATACACACACACACACACACACATATACACACACACACACACACACTCCATAACACTGCTGCTTAATGGTATCACATGGCAGGTTTGTTTTTTTGTTTGTTTGTTTTTTGAGATGGAGTTCTGCTATTGTTGCCCAGACTGGAGTGCAAAGGCACAATCTCGGCCCACCACAACCTCTGCCTCCCGGGTTCAACCAATTCTCCTGTCTCAGCCTCCTGAGTAGCTGGGATTACAGGCAGGCGTCACCACGCCTGGATAATTTTGTATTTCTAGTAGAGACAGGTTTTCTCCACGTTGGTCAGGCTGGTCTGGGACTCCCGACCCCAGGTGATCTGCCCGCCTTGGCATCCCAAAGTGCTAGGATTACAGGCACGAGCCACCGTGCCCAGCCAGCAGGAACATTTTTTAAATGGTGAGATTTTTGTTTATCTCACTTATTTTGGATCTTCTTTCAGTTTCACATGATTCTTAACCTAAATGTATTTGGAATTTCCTATGGTGTTTCTGAGACAGGGATGATGAAACAAATCCTTACGAGGTTGTATCCACCAAGGTTTCTTTGACCAAAAGAATTACCTGAAGCAATCACGAAAATCCTAGAAAAGACTCTAATTATAACCAAGCCTTTCAGAGATCCTTTAGTCCTGTGACATCAAAGTCCAATTGTTCAGCTCACCTACCTTTGACCAAAAGAATTATCTGAAGCAATCCTGAAAATTCTAGAAAAGATTCAAATTATAATCAAGCCTCTCAGAGACCCTTTAGGCCTGTAACATCAAAGCGCAATGTTTGGCTCACCTACCTTTGGAAATGCAATGCTCTTTGAGACTTGAATAGTGAGGCTGAGGAGCCATGACCCTGGAAACAATAAGTTTTGATCTGCAATTTTGATAGATAATTGCCAAGAATTTTGGGGTCTACAAACAATGGGCACATGCCTCCAAAGAGATCTAAGACAGAGCTTTCCTACCCCAAGGAAAATTTACCCAATTAAGAGATTAATTATTAACTAGAAGGCACTTGTTCTTCCTATGTCCAAGGAAAATTTTCCTTTAAGAACTCTTCTAGTATCATCCTAGAAGTAAAAGTTGACTCACGTGTGCATTTTAGTGAAGATCAAGTGTAAAGAGAATAAGAAAAAAATGAGAATGAGGTTGATTCAGAAAGAGGGAGAGGAGGTGGAGGAGGGAAATAGGAAGGAAAAGGAAGACAGAAGAAAAAAGAAGGGAAAGGATGGAAGGAAGGAGAGAAGGAGAGAGGGAGGGTGGAACACAGTTTGTGTTTTGTTTTGTTTTGTTTTGTTTCCCGCCCAGGCTGGAGTGCAGTGACGCGATCTCAGCTCACTGCAACTTCCGCCTTCTGGGTTCAAGCAATTCTCTTGCCTCAGCCTCCAGAGAAGCTGGGACTACAGGTGCTTGCCACCACGACCAGCTAATCTTCTGTATTTTCAGTAGAGACAAGGTTTCATCATGTTAGCCAAGCTGGTCTCAAACCCCTGACCTCAGGTGATCTGCCCACCTCGGTCTCCCAAAGTGTTGGGATTACAGGCATGAGCAACCGTGCCTGGCCTTTCTTTTCATTCTTAATAGATATAAACTTTCATTGCTTTTTTTTTTTTCTAAGATAATCATTTCTCATCTTTCCCTTAAGGAAAATTGAATTTTTGTTCAGTATTATGTCATTAGTATTGTTAGAGGATCATCTCCACAGTGTCTGTTGCTATTACTGTGAGTATTGGAGCTCTATTTGTTTCCAGAAAAAAAGATAAATGACCATTCTCAACCACTGTATTTGCATAACCATCTAAGATTGGTGTATTTTCATACACGAAAGAACAATTTCATCTAGCATTAAATAAATAAAATCAGTCAAATTCTGAGGACACATATCTTTTTTCCATTTTTTTCAATACATAACATTTTTGCTCTACTAGCAAAGACATAATGAGTCCCTCAAGTAGCTAATAATGCTGAAAGTTTCTAATCAATGATTTGGGTTACATAGAAGTCACAGAGTGGCTTTTAAAAATTTATTTATTTATTTTATATGCCAACGTATGCCCATTGCAACTCTAATTTCTGGGAAAGACTTTTTTATTTTTTTAATAACACATGTGCTATTTGAGATAAACTGACACTTGAATCCAAAGGGGCAGTTTTGCCAGGACTGTATTAAAATTTTCCAGCATTCTGAACACTTCGTTTGAGGCTCCCATCACACATCAAGGTGAACATAGTAATATGCCCTTGTGTTCTACACTAAATGTAATTTTTTTCCTGAATATAATTTGAATTTTTATTTTTTTTTTGAAATTGTTAGACTGTGAATAATCCAATTAATTATGATTGGCTATGACTTCTAAACAGTCATTGTGCACACTCAGGAATCCTTACAGGATTTGACAATGTAGTCTAGAGATTATTTCAAAATTGAATGGAATTGCTTTAATATTAAATTTAACAATTACATTGAACTATGTCACACTTTTTTACTGATTTAAACATTAATGTGAATGTGGCAGTTTTGGAATTTTGGTGCTATGACTTTTTAAAAATATTAAATATTTTATAGATCTCTGAAAAGGTGGTAGACCTAGGCATAGTGACTATGGAGATGAAAAGATAAAACTAATCTGATAACTGCCGTGATCATTTTGTGACCATGGAGAAAAGAAAGAAAACAGGATGCAAGAATCTATCTTGGGAGTAGCTTCTCTCTCTCTCTGCTCCCCCATCCCCACACCTCAGCTTTTCAAGGAGTTTTCCTCTGGGGAGATAGCTGAGATTTGCATAGCTGTGAATGATGCCCGGGATCCTGTAGCCATGGACTGAGGTCCTAGTGTTATTTAGGACAGAAGTGTTGGATAGTAAAACTATTGATGTTGGAATAATTGATGACTCTTTTGGGGAACACTAGAATTCTGCTGAAGACCTGAAACCCAGAGAAAAGTAAGGTGGCAATGTGGTGGCAGCTCATGATCCAATGTACCCATTATATTCCTTGTCTTCCATCTTTTATGTACAGAGCATATAAATCATACTACACAAAACACAGGGATGCCCAAGATGCTGCAATGCATAGCTGGTTTCATCCAAGGCAACATAGTGTAGTGAAGCATTAACATTTTTTATTTGACAGCCTCTTTCATAATAATGTATAATTTCTAAAACACCTTGGGATAGTCATCACTTCAGCTGAATATGAAAATGTGCTTTTATTTTCAAATAATACTTTTTTCACATTAAAAGTGAATTAAAGTATATATGAAAAAACAACATAGTTTCCATTTAACAGTCAATCATGCTCCTTAATTATTTTAAAAATCATTATATAAGGAAAATTCATCAGCTTCAATATAAACTCAAAAAGTCATATCATAGTTGTAAAGGATCAAATATACATTCCCATGGAGACAGACATTTCACTTTGTTTTATGGCATCAAAAATACAATGTACAAACAAACAAAATCCTTTTGTCACCTGATGTTATAAATGAATGCATCACAAGAATCACTTGACCTATTTAAAAATACATTATATTTTGCTTCTAAGTAATAAAATCATAAAAAGGAAATGCCAAGGTTACATTTTGTAGATAACCCACCTTGTGATGTGGCAAGTCTTTACTCCTAATAGGTGAAAAGCAAAACTGGATATAATACTAATGGTATTTCCTCTTTATACCATTGAATTTTGTACTTTGTCAAAGAGCAAACATTGTGAGAGAAAGTGTGACCAGTTATTATAACACTGATGGTCCTCATTACTGTGTTCTATCACAATGGCCATGTTCCTTATACTTTTGCCTTGAGCCAACTGACAATTACAGATATAAACTAAGCAATGTCTGGCTATGAATAAGCCTAATCTAAGACTGTACCCACTCAAATCCTCCATGGCAGAGAACTTCAACCTGATCTCCAGTAGTGGTTATGCTTGTTCACTTTATAGCAGAAGTCCTGGGGGTCCCTAAGATGCTTTGGGGGACAGAGCATAAGGTCAAAACTGTTTCATAAAAATATTAAGATGTTATTTGCTTTTTTACTGTATTGACAAATACATTGAAAGTCTCAAACCAATGGATAAATCGGCTGCCACTTTCACACATCGAAGGAGCAGCACTAAACTATACTAGTAAGTATTTGTTTTCTACTAACAAATAGACTTGGATATTTGGCAGATTTTTTTTTTTTTTTTTTTGAAAATGAATGGAGTGAGTCTATTTCTTCAAAGAAGGCAACTGACAGCATCTGTCAACAAAAATAAATTTGAGCTTTCAAGCGAAAATTAAAATTTTGAAAAAGGTTTTACCCACCACTGTGAGCCTGAGATTATCCTAATATTTAAAGGCTAGTTTTATGAGATCACTAGTGATATTAACAAATGTGATATATTGATTTTTATAACAAAATGTGTCAACACATGGAAGAGCCATATGACTTAATGAACTGCTATTTTCTAAATGCACAATGTTATAAATTATGATGGGTAAAACACTGCATTTTACAGTTCAAGATAGAGCAATAGATTTAAATGTAAGACAGCATGGTGAGTTTATTGATATACAGCTAACATTGCCACTAACCTTTAAGAAACTACTATTCATTTAGTTCTGGAATGGTATTAAAAAAGAATATCCACAATTATATAAACAAGCTATTTAAGTATTTCTCCCTTTTCAACTACACATCTGTATAAGGACAGATTTTTATGATATATTTAACCAAAGCAAAATATTACAATAGATTGAATCCAAAAAAGATAAGAAATGCTGTCTATGTTCTCTTGAATCAGACATTAAAAAGATTCTTGCAAATGTAAGACAAATTCAACCTGCTCACCATTTGTTATAGTTTTAGAAAATAGTTATTTTTTGAGAAAAATGTTATTTATGCTAACATACTACAGGTTTGTTTTTAAATTTTTAATTACTAGATAATATTTTAAGTTTCCGATTTTAATTTGTAATATGATAGATATTGTTATACTTAATTCTTATAAAGGAAAGTCTTTGGGGCCCTCAATAATTTTAAGAACAAAAGGTGTCCTGAGGCCGGTGTTTGAGAACCGTTGCTTTACACAGTCTGTCCCCAAAGAGTTCTATTAAAAAGGTAACTTTTTATACAATTAATTTGCCAGTTGTGTATTTTAAATCAATAAAACACAGGAAAATGTCATGTTTAAGCGCAAGGAACATGCAAAATCCTTCGAATATTTCAAGGGATTTGGGAACCACCAGTTAGGAAATGCTTTCCTGGAAAAATCTCTATGGCAAAATCCAAGAAACACTGTTTTCTGCCCATGAGACCTAAGGGAAGATATACGAACTCTCAGGGGATTTTTTTATCATCTATAACAAGAAGGAAATTTCAAGGTTCTACTCATTGATTCTTTGAGTCTAGTAAATGAAATTTGTTAAAATAATTGAATGACCTCAAAGTCACTCTCGATTAATCATGAGCTAGTTTATTAAGGGCCATTTCTTTTACTCTTTTCTGGTCAGCATTTTTGTTTTTGTTTGTCTGTGTATTTGTTTTTTAGTAACAATGTTGACAGAATTATGCATAACTCAAGTTTGTTATTTGTTAAAATGTTTTAACGCTGTTGATAAAAGTTTTGGTAGTAAATAGTTTTTAAACACCTATAAAAATTTATTTAAAAATAAAAATTTATGAGGGTTAATGGTCATTTGTCATTTTTCTCTGTCTAAAATCCATTTCCTCTTTTTCTGCAATGTAATTTGATTTTTCTTCAGAGAACAGTATCACCAGTTATCTTAGTTCTTATGATTCTGCAGTAAGAACTGACTTCAACTCTATCTCCAGAAGTGGCCACATGACTCAAGTTCATCCAATCAATCATTCTATCCCCTTGGTCTCATTGACTGGTACAGGGATGGACATGTGACCCAAGTTAGTCAGTGAGAGTGGCTTTCACACTTCCGCTGGAGCTTTTGAGAAAGAGGTAGATCTTTTCACAAGGTCTGCTAAACTCTCATCACTTCCTAGCTGAACGACCAGGAGAAATTTGCTTGACCTCTCTACACTTGTTTGTTCACAGATAAAATGGGAGAAATAATGGTACCTAGTTCACAGGATTGCTGTAAGAATTCAATAAGATAATAAATGTTAAGATTTTTCCATGGCAAAAAGAAGGTACTAAAATCACAAGAAGTGTTAGTGGTTTTTATTGCTCGGGGGTCAATCTGATCTTTTAACTTCCCTGCTTATAATAAATTACACACCACTTCCTCACACTGGTACACACAGCTTAGTTTATACAACCAGCCTCATCAGTAGTCTTGCCCCCAGCACACTGCATCGGGTTATCCTAAGCTCCCTGCTTTCTCCTACTGTAGCATTTTAATCATGCTACTTCACTCCACCTGGTACACTTGGTCCTTCCTTCCCTTTCCTCCTCTACTAAACTCCATGCTCTTTGAAAGCAGGAACCATGTCTCTTTCCTCAGAATATTTCCCTGAGTAACATGATAACAGATCCTTAATAAGGACTCATTGAGCATTTATTGGCTGAATTATTCTAAATAATATTTTAAAGAATGAGGCCACTCTAAAAGAAGATTTGTATGTTTCATGTGGATAAAAAGCCATGTTTCTCCATCTCTTCACCTTCCCCATGTTTCCAGAAAAAAAAACCTAAAATGCATTGATCAGTTTTCTCTTTTTTATTTTCTGAGATGGAGTTTCGCTCTGTAGCCCAGGCTGGAGGAGTCCAGTGGCCCCATCTCGGCTCACTGCAACCTCTGCCTCCCGGGTCCTGGTTCAAACAATTCTCCTGTCTCAGCCTCACAAGTAGTTGGGATTACAGGCATGTGCCCAGTTAGTTTTTGTATTTTTAGTATAGACAGGGTTTCACCATGTTGGCCAGGCTGGTCTTGAACTCCTGACCTTGTGATCCACCCACCTTGGCCTCCCAAAGTGCTGGGATTACAGACATGAGCCACTGCGCCTAGCCTGCATTGACTAGTTTTCAACTGAGTGCTTCATAACCAAAAAAAAAAAAAAAAAAAAAAAAAAAAAAAAAAAGTGTGTGTGCGCGCGCGCGCGCATTTGAGGGATTGCAGTTCCTATATTGGACAGTAGATGGCAATAAACATATTATTTATTACCTATTCTGGGCTGATTACAAAACTTCCAGACTAGTCTCTGTAAATGCCTGGCATAAGTCAGACAGAGTCTTCTATTTTATAATGTCTTTTGTGACTTTTCACCGAAACAGAAAGGGCGTTCTTTGTGAACACTGTTGGTGCAGCATCTCCACAGGGCCTTTCCAAAGGAAGCCAATAGCTGCAGTCTAGGAGCAATGTCAGGGTGGACTCCACCAGGAGACGGCACAGGGTGGAGCCACCGCCCTGCAGTGACAGACACCAGTCACTGATACTACAGTCAAAACTGGAGCCAGCACACTGTCATCGTCGTTCTCAAGCAGAATTAATCTTGTATTGAGAGGCAAGGCAAGGAAAGGCACTTTCCGCATTATCCAAATGATTTCTACCTAATTATTTTCCCCAAAAGAACCAGAGAATAGTTGGCATTCAGAATTTCTCTATTGAGAACGAAATTACTATCAAGTTGTATTTTTTTCTAGCAATGTTCAGGGTATCTATATAGTATACAGTATCATATTCTATGCATGTGTTTAGCAGAAACCAAGTTGAAGGGGAAATATGTGTGTGTACGAATATAATGCATATATAAAATATGGTAATAGGTAATTAGCTGACTGTGCAAATCTAATTATATGAAACTTATGTTTAAAACCCGTAAGTAGCCTCATGGCTTTATATATGTACACACACATCAGTTAATATCAGCAAATTCCTTGACTCTAGGCTGGTTCCGTAACTTTAGCTAACCACCTTCCTCGAAAAAAAATGAGAACAAGAACACAAAAGTTTGATGAAATGTCACAAAATATTAAACAGGAAAGACTTGGACTAGTTCCCTGTTTTATGGAATCAGAGGCACGAAGGACCCCTTGCTGTATAAAATCAACTGAGATCATAGGCACAAATAAGCTCCTTGAAGGTGGGGGTCATCCTTTCGTCACCTCATAGTGTTCTCACAAGAGTGAGTAAACGACTGGACCAAAGAAAGACAAGCATACATAATGTTGCTGATGTTTGAAAAAACAACAAAAACACATGTGTAACATGGCTGCTCAGGTACTCAATAATTAATTTTTATAGATACCAACAATCCGTTAAAAACACCTCTCAATGAGGTCTGTAGGAAAGGTGAAATCTCATTAAGAGCAGAGATAACAGTTCTTCGGATTTATAAGGTAGGTTATTCGGGGTAGCCTGTTCATGTTGATCTTCATAAATCGCTTTCCCTTGGTTTAGGATGATCATAAATTAGCTGTCTCTGTATATGTGATGACATAAGCTCTGAGTTAAAAATTCATAAATGGCTTCCTGTCATTTTCAGGTAAGACCCAAGTCATGGATGTGGCTGGCTCACCCTCACGCTTGTCAGGTTCTCAGCTTCTTCTCTCTCCTCCTTTTAGCTCCTCAATTATGTGGGTCATGGCATCACAGAGTTCTGGCATCTCCTACGTCCTCTTCCTTGATTGCTCTTCCTCCTAATTCTCCTTGAGAGCTCAGTCCCCAGGTTATTAGGATGCCTTGAAACACACTCTAAAGGAAGCACCCTGTCACTCTCCTTTCATCACCAATTGTAATTACAGTTTTAAACTTTTGTCATTACTGTAATGGCTCTCTCTCTCACTGGCATGTACCCAATGGTTGGTAATTTTATATTGAATAAAATAGATGAATAAATGAAATTATGAATAAGTGAATGTGAATACATGAATAAACCCGGGAGCACGGAGGTGGAAATAGAGAAACCCAGCCAAATTAAATCATGGGAAGAGAGCTGTAGTAAGAGTCAGAAACCCAAAGTTCATTTATTTGAGTCTACTACTTATCAGTGAATCTGGGCAATTGACTTGATTTCTCTTGAGCCTCAGTTTTATCACCAAAAAAAAAAGAAAAAGAAAAAAATGTCAGATAATGATACCAGCCCACTTATGCCCAGGTTTTTGTGAAGGACAAATGAGAAAGTACACATAAAGGCATTTTAAAAGTTTTGGGATAATAAAAATAAGGAATTCTTTTAAACAGGTCCCAGATAACCCACAAAGGTAATAAACTTAAATTCCACAACTCAGGTTACATATAATCTGCTATAACATTAAAGCAATTTTTAAAAATTATACCCGAGTCTGTTCTCTTTAAACTTGTCAATTTAACTGTTTGTTTGAACATACAGGATCTTATATGCATCAGAAAACTGTTTTATTTTTTTCTCCCTGGAAGCCAGAGCTGCACCAACCTGTTCTATGGGAGCGAAGGTCTTTCTTGTGCTTTAGAGAAACTCTCTACTGAGTCCCAGGACTTTTTTTTTTCACTTTGATGATTAAAAATCTTTCAGTTTCTTTAAGTTACAAAAAGTCTTATTGAAGTAATAGTTTAAGTGCCCAGTTACTTATGGGCAATGAAAACTATGAACATTATCTCAAGGAAACACTTCTCCCTTGGCCCACTTTCGGACACCTCCCGGCAACAGAAGAGATGGCCTCTGTCTCGGCCTCCTCTCCCTGTTCTTCCATCTCTGTTCCCAACTTGGTCCCCACAATGCCTGCTCTCATCTGGGCAGAAACAGGAGAGAGCAGGAGAGATGGGGGAAGGAAAGGTTCTTCAAGGGCCTGGCACGGGCTAGCATCTCTCCCCATCTCGCTGGGGAAGGTGTTTGACACTGAAGCTCTGTCTTCTTGGGGTGCTTTCCAGGGTCCCTGAAGGACTCCTCTGATTGGTTGGCCATCTCTCACCTGGAGACACCATGGTTGCTCACTCTATGTCTCTGGGGGCAACTGGATATCCTGTAGGGCACCTTGAAACACTTCCCGAGAGTCCTGGCTGCCCCAGGCACTCTCATCATCTAGGCCACCTCCAAGGTTCCTCTTCAGGACCAAATCTGATCCATAGAAAACACACTTTATACACATCTTTAACCCACCATCAGCGGCCGAACAGTTACTTGCTAAGCAACTTTCTCTGTGGTCATAGACCGTTCACCCAGTCTTGTGCTTTGTTCTTCCACCCTGTCCCTCAAACTGTTAGAAACAATATCAAGTTTTCTGAGTGGTTCCATTTAAGTATCGTATTTGACTTTCCACTGGGGGAGACACTTCTCACCCCTCTTCTATTGGGATGGACACATCTCTCCCTCTCTCTGTGTGTATGTGTGTGTGTGTGTATGTGTGTGTGTATGTGTGTGTGTGTATGTGTGTGTGTGTGTATGTATGTGTGTGTGTGTGTATGTGTGTATGTGTGTGTGTGTATGTGTGTGTGTGTGTCTGTCTCTGTCTCTCTCTCACACACACCACACACCCCACACACACAGAGTCTATCTGAAATTCTAATATCCAGTCTCTGTCTCTCTCAGCCTCTAACTACTTTATTAGGCTAGAAATGAGGGTTCAGTTAAGGACAACAGTATTCATTTTGATCATCTCCTTTGCAAGCTCTGTTTCTGCAGTCAAGCTTTTTGCCTTGGAATGTGAGAGTCATTATCTTCTATTATTTTGTAATTAGCCTTTTGCATTTGTACCCTGTTTGTTTACATTCAAACTCTAGAAAGACAGGCTTTGACCATTTTAAATGGTTAACTCCCTCCCAGTTCTCCTTTTCTCAAAGCCATACTACCAGTATTTGTTTCTCAAAGCCATACTACCAGTAGCAGGAGAAATCCAAATAAAACTTTATCTGATAAGCACGCATTCTAGCCAGCAGAAGTGACAGTTTTCCACAGAGAAATAAAAGTGGGACTCTTGGGGATACAGCTTATGGTACCCTCCCAGGTCCCTCCAAATGATAATTCTGTTACACATTTGCTCCTCGAATTTAGAAAGGGAGAATGAAACTGCAGAGTGAGAAAGCAGTGAACAGAGCCAGGCAGCAGAACCCGGTAAATGTTCCCCGGGGAAGTCACCAAGCACCCAATTAGAACTGGAAAGGAGAACAGATGTGGAGAATTGTATTCTGGTGCATGATCTGACTGCGCAGAAAGGCAGCCTTGAGGGTCGTAGCTCTGGAAGTTCACAGCTGCCTGGGGCTGAAGTGGAGCCAAGCAGGAAGTTAGAGAACAGCCTACAGCGAAGTCTAAATTACAATGAACACCCGAACTCCATCAGATCGGTTTGCTGTTCCTGTTGCATAATAAAAACGAATATAACAGAGAACTCATACTCCTTATCAATACTCAGTCCCTAAACTATAAAACATGATGGTTTAACACAATAAATACTTCCTAAAGTATTTATTTAGGAATATTTAGGAGATGGTGAAGGAAAAGGCGGGCGAGTAGGGGTTCATTTTTTACTTTAACTTTTTGTCAATGAGCATACTCTACTTACCTGTTATTATACTACTATACTATTACCTAATAATAATAAAGCAATAAAGCATTTTCACTTGGAAGACAAATAGCAAAATACAAACAGATCATGGTATCTGTGTCACACCACACCCAAACTCAGTGTCTTACAATGACACTCATTGAGTTTTGCTCATGAGTCTATGGGTCTGTTGGGTGGTTTTTCTGGTCTCAGCCAGGCTCACTCATGCCATCTCTAGTCAAACGTGGGTCAAGTAGATGGTTCTGCTATACCATGCTGTGCTTTCTCACATTTTGGGGGGTTCTCCTCTATTGTATTTCATCCTCCAACAGGCGAGCCCAGGCTTGTTCACATGGTGGTGGCAGGGTTGGAAAAAAACAATGAAAGCATTCACACCTCATGAGGCCAACGCTCAGAACTGATACATGGTCACTTCCATGTCACTCTGTTGGTCAATGCAAGACTCAAGGCCAGTCTAGATTCAAGGGATACGAAATTAACTTGACTTCTTGATAAAGAGCTATGAAAGCACATTACCAAGGGCATGAATATAGGGAGAGGGGAATAATTAGGACCATTAGGATCAACCTTGGTGTCCTGAAGGAGCTGGGCCACATGAAGAAATGAAAGAAAGAAAAGAAGGCACAGCTTAGAAATTATGCAGATATATTAAAAAGTTGAATATTAACCAGGTTCTAAAAGCAAAGTTTTTATCCACACTCCTGAGTGAGCTGCAGGAAACACTCTATCCTCTCTTATTTGCCTGGCTCCTACTCATCATACTAGTATCGAATTTACTGTCCCATTCTCCAGGGAACTTGTTTGAATGGCCTTCCCTTTGGCCAGTTGTGCTTGCTCACTTATAACACTCTTTGGAATAATCAGTTGTTTTATTTTCTGATTTACCTGCTAGAATATGAGTCTAGGGTATACTATATATATCCCTGTCCTCCCCATCCCCTGTACAACACAAAGTAGATGTTGAAGAAATTTTAGTTAGAAAATAAACACAAAGGGAATAAATGACTAAAGGAACAGATAAATGAATCTCAGGTTGGATATTTATTAGAGAAGATGTATACATTTGCAGACATCAATATTTCTTGTGATTCCCACATCCTTGACAACCTGGTTTTAAATCCTATTCATTGCTTCTAAGCAGAACAGAAGCATTGTGAGAGATTAGGATTACTTCTTTGATAACTGTGTACAATGCAGCAACTGAGTCTTAAGGCCTGCACCTCATTCTTCCTCCAAATTCCATCTATAAATGCAGACTCAAGGAAATCCAAAAAGGGTCATCACACTGGCCAGAAATCTTTGTTGAAAAATGCACAAGTCAATGAAGCATACATTGTTGCACTAACAGTAGCCTCATAACCACTTATATTATGTTTTGCTAAAGACATATCTTATCATTTGCAACGTGCTGATTTTCAAAAGAAAACATCTAGTCTTGGTCCTAGAAAAAGACAGGTATTTTTCCAGTAAAATTGAATGGGAACAGAATAAACGTTTGCCTACTAGCTATTACAAACCGGCTTTGTACCAAGCATTTCCACCCATTTTTTAATTTAATCCTCATCATAACCTACACAGTGAGATTTACTTGATCTCTTCTGTAAAGATAGAGAAAGTGGGTCATAGCAGTGTTTTGTTATTTCATCAAATAATTGACACCAAAATATTAATTCATTAATATTGTTGCCAAGCATGATTTACTTACACACTAAAAAAAGAAAACTATGCCAATTTATTATGGTCTACCAGGAAGGACCATCATGAGTACTGTTCTTCAGCTCACAGTCCTGCTGCCCAATTCTGCATGGCTTGCCTGTTTATCACCTCTCTAAACTTGTGTGCATGGGAGTCTTCTTGGATATGAAGGCTGAAGCATAAATGGCTTTCAGTTATTGCTGTCAGGAAGTTTATCAGCAAAGTGAGCCAGTCATTTCAGTGTTATCAAGTAAAGTACAGGAAATATGTTTTAGAAATTTCAAGAGAAAATCATCTTTCTTATAAATCAACTGAAAGAAATTCAGTATTCAAAGACTGTGCTCTTGAGTTCAATTGCAGTTCCATTTCTGAATCCCAGCTCTGCTGTTTATTGTAAATGGCCCCCATTTTGCCACATCTTCCTGAGTCTCCACTTTTGAGCCTTTGAATAACCCCTTAAGGTCTCTGTGATCTCTTCAATCTTTAAGGTAGTGACCAGCAGATGAATTATGACTGCAAATGTCTTATGAACCATGGCTTGGGTGTGTAAAGTGTCATGTTGCAGCCAGAGCTCTCACTGTCTTCAACAAAATAGAATCAGGATTTAAATCCAGATTTGCAGGTTGCCTAACCATTTGGTGCTCAACCACTACATTATACCTTATGCATGCATTTATAATTAGTATAGAATTTACAAGCATGGTGTGCAAGAAATGGCATTTTTTTTGTTTTCTTTAAATGAAATCAAATCTGCATCTGTTTTTTACTTTTCTGAACTTGTGTGTACAAGACTCCTCTTGGATATGAAGGACTGAATCATAAATGATGATGGAAAATGCTTCCTTACAATGGGTCATGAAGTCCCAGAACTGTTCTGCAGAGCAGAATATGTAATATGGTCCTCCTACTCTTTAGCTCACACTGGTTGTCACAGGGGGGTCTACTGTATAAGCACAAAGAGCCCCTTGAAGTACAGAATTCCATATTTTGAAGGTTAGAACCATGGTGCATAAAGCCTAGCCTATGCAAACTCTATCCCATCCAACTTCTCTACCAGTTAGAGGTCATGCCATTTTGCAAGGTGCTATGAAGGCTGCTGGTCCTCACTATTCATAGAATTCTAAACCTCTGTTCCTCCTTTAGTGCTAAGGAATTCCCCCTTCCTTCCCTGACCATCAAAGACTGCATGTCTCTCTCTGATCAGTGTTCCTATTGCTAGCATTTCCTTGTCCAGGAGCAGCAGCTTCTGGAAAATAAAAGCCAAGAGGGCAAGTTATCTACTGGGACCCGCTGCTTCCAGTAGAAAGCAGCTTCTCGGTGCCACAGGGTCAAATCCATGCTTCAACTTAATGGTCACCACTTGATTTTACAAACCAGAAAATGCAAGTGTGGGGTCTTCGAGTCTTACCCAGCTAAAAGTAGTGAATTATTCTACTCAATGTTTTCTAAAAATTGAACTACATTTAAAAGTTGGGAGATTTCACATAATAGCAATAAAATCTGGGAACCTTGGGTGAGCATTTCTCATGGCAGCATCAGCAGGCCCTGAGTAGCTTTTGTCCACTTGGGGTGCCCCTGTGCTTTCCAGGTCATGTGCATTTCCATCATTGAGTCCTGAGGTGCATCAGCTTGCATAGATTCTCCTTGTAATGGAAAAATATTTCTCCTTAGCAATGCTCCTAACAAATGTGGGAATATAGAACTTAGAACAAAAAGGCTTCAAGTTTCAAGAAAAGTGGGAAAAACATTTTCCTTTGTGGGAGTGAAGTACATTTCTGTGCTTCATGTATAAGGAAAATATGTGAAGAAAGGCATCTTTCCCGCTTCACTTGCTAATGATACCTGTCTGTCCTGAAGGCATCTCAATTAGCATCTCGGACCTTTTCAGAACAGCAGAAGCACAGAAAGTTGAACACGCAGAAGCCAAGGATTTTACAATATAGTCGATCCTTCCTTTTATAAGGTTTTCATTCTGGTTTAGATTTAAATGTTACACTTTAAACCCTGTGTGCCTATATATGTCTATGTGCACGTGTGGGTATGATACCACTTTGTTCATAAGTCAAGGGCTGAGTTTACTTCCAAAAACACTTCTGTCAGGGTGGCCTGGCGAGGCGAAGCCAGGGCAGGTGTGTCTCTTCACCTTTTTCATCCCATGTGGAAAATTCTCTTTCCACTCAATTGATAATCATAATGATTCATAAGAAGATCTGGAATAATCCTGGCTTAAGACTCCATGTCTTCCATTAATCTCTCCATCATTTTTCAAGCCTACACTAATTAATCATTCTCTGAATGATTTTTAATGTATAGTAAGCAGTAGATAATAAAAATAATACATTTAATTATAACCTAATTAATTTGTGTTCAATAGTTCTGTGTCATAAAGAAGCATAGTAAAATCTTTGAGTGTCAGAGATTGTATTTTACGTAGCTATGGGGGGTAAGTGTGCGTACCCCCAGAAACCATAACAGAGTCAGATACTAGCTGTGTGGAAACTATTTGTTAATGGGTTCAGTGATTGAAATCTGAGTTTTTGTCAATACCATATTTACTCTTATAATCTCCTCACGCTTTCCTATTATGTTCATGAGCATTTGGGTCCCAGTTCTCCACTGCCTTCAAGAATCACCCTCTGGGGAATCTCTGATTTACTAAACAACAGTGACTTTAATA
Organism: Piliocolobus tephrosceles; assembly: GCF_002776525.5. Lineage (NCBI taxonomy): Eukaryota > Metazoa > Chordata > Mammalia > Primates > Cercopithecidae > Piliocolobus > Piliocolobus tephrosceles. Next base: position 112,088,107 of record NC_045444.1, on the reverse strand, counting down.
AAGTACCCCAGCAACCAGTGGTAATGTTAATTAGAATTGAGATCTCCTGACACATTTGCTTTACTTCAGCAATTCCTTCATTCCTCAAAAGAGCTGTTAAGAACAACCATTTCAAGTGGCTAAACTACTTTTGGTAAAGCAATAGTCTGTGACTGGTGAAGTTTGTGTGTATATCAGTGTGGAGGTGAGGCAGAGAGAGATAGATGCAGAAGCAGAAAGTTGACAGAGAAAGGAGGAGTTTATACGTTGAATCTTCTTTCCTCTCTAGTGTGAGGTATGAAGTTGAGTATCCAGGGACGAGGAGGCAATAATGATGAGGAAGTGTAAAGAAAAGAAGGAAAAACAGTTAATACTGACTCACTGTCTTCTGTTCCAAAACAGAGTCTAAAACTCCCTCTTGATGTAGCTACTTGCTTATTTTGGACAAAGACCATCTCAGTGATGAATATTCAAGTAGCGCATGGTTTGTTTAAAACACCAAAGGTGGCCGGGCAATCTCAGCACTTCGGGAGGCCGCTTAGACAGGTGGATCACCTGAGGTCAGGAGTTCGAAACTAGCCTGATCAACATGGTGAAAACCCGTCTCTACTAAAAATACCAAAATTAGCCAGGCAGGGTAGTGGGCGCCTGTAATCCTAGCTACTCAGGAGGCTGAAGGCGGAGGATCGCTTGAACCCGGAGGCGGAGGTTTCAGTGAGCTGAGATCACGCCATTGCACTCCAGCCTGGGTGACAGGGTAAGACTCCATCGTGCACGCGCACGCGCACACACACACACACACACACACAAACCCAACAACAAAAAAACACCAAAGGTGAGTGTGAACCTTAGATACTCTCTACATTTTGCCAGTCGAACTATGGCATTTTCTAGTTCAGAACTGGCACCATTTAGGTTCTTTCTCTTCAGAAAAATAAAAGCTAACAACGCAACATTTTTCCCTTTCCCCTTTTCTTTCCTGAAAAGTAGTAGAAGGGTAGACTAGAGGTTCAAGTAATGGTAACATTAATTTGAGTTTCACTTTCACATAAGCAGTTGGCATGCACTGATATTATATATGTAACTCTATACTTGCTGCTCTGTTTTGCATTTCTTCTAATATGAATACAACGATCTCATTATTTAAAACTTGACAGAAGTTATTTCTTCTTCCATCTTTGTCTACCTCCTTCTAAGATAAAGAATCAGAGGGACTCAAAATATGTATGTCATTTCTTCTGGTCAGTAGACAATTTCCAGCTTTACAAACAGCGCTAAAAAACTCAGGAGGGCAGATTTTAGGTGCTGTAAACCAAAAGAGATGCTTTGGGGTTTTGACGTGGAAGACAGTGAAAGTATGGTATAAATTCTGTTTACATTCTGAATTTATTAGAATATTCGTATCAAAGTGTAAAGACACTGTACAGTACATGTTTATCAATTTATATGTAACTAAGTGTTCAAAAAAGTTTAATTATGAACTAATTCTTTCACAGGTTCTTCTTCTTTTGCCCACATTTTGAAATATCTGGATTTCCCCAGGGTGTCATCTGAATTTCCTGCTCTCCTAGTTTAGACTCATGCAGTCTTACTGTTCTAACCATGCCAGAGGAGTCTAGTCTCAGTCTCGAAGCCACTCAATCTCTTTAGCTACAGATCTGTAATCTGAACAATCTACTGGCTTCTCAATTTGATGTTCCAGAGCATTTCTAACTTAACATGGTCAAAATGTAAGTCCTGATTTTCCCTCGTAAACCTTGCTCCACATCTCACATTGACTGTCTCTATCTCAGTAAATGACTTCCCAATCACCCAGATTTAAGTCACAGAGTCATCATTGGGTGTTCCATGATGTAAACTGAATGACATTATTCCTATCTTTAAAAAATAGTAAATAACTACAAAATATCCACCACATAAACTTAAAAACCTAATTACAACATGGCAGACACCGTCTACTGCTTATGCAACATCATTCCCCCTTTATCCCTGCTAATAGGATTTTGATTTCATTTCCAGATGGAAGGCAAAGGGCTCTTGATTTAGGCAGAAAAGGGTTCTCTACAGGCCCATGGAAATCCCATTCTCCTTCACTCAGAGATTGGACCAGAGAAGATGTTTCCCAATTCTGAACAATTAGATGAAACGGAGAGTCTTCTGAGGTATGATGCCCAGAACTGTGTAGTACATCAGCTTTGTCATCATAAAAACTATTATCAAGGGTAGCAGAACAGAAGAATTGAAGGATACAAAGTTCCTGGGTCCTTGACATTCCTGAACGGCTGCAAAACACCTGGAACTGCCTACCTCGAGGCTTGATGCTATGGGTGCAAACAAAGGCTATTATTGCTTAAGCCTCTGGTAATTTATACTTCATAGCTGAAAGGCTTTCTAATTAATAACAAGGCCCTTCGGGACTTTTGCTATCTTGTCACCACCTACCTTTGCAGTTTCTTCAATCTTCCCTCATCCTTTATACCAAACATACTTTGTTCCATCCCATAGACCTTTAGGGTTTTATCCAGAAGGCCGGCTTTTTTCTTCATCTTCCTGGTGAGCAACTCTTTGTTTCAAGTTCTAGCTCACATATTACTTCTTCAAGCAAATATTATTTTATCCACCAAAAACCCCCAATTATTGCTGCTAAAATCACATTGTTCCAGGAAGAACTAACTGATTTCTCTTCAGCTGTGATTTGGAAATAGCTTGTTTCCACCAAAACTCATGTTGAAATCTCATCCCCAATGCAGCAGTGTTGGGAGGTGGGGCCTAGTGGGAAGGGTCTGGGTCATGGGGGTGAATCCTCATGAATGGCTTGCTGCTGTTCTTGAGGTAGTGAGTGGGTTCTCACTTTGGTGAGACTAGACTGGCTCCTGAGAGCGTGGGTTCTTATAAAGCCAGATGCCCGTTGAGTTTTGCCTCTTCATACATATCTACTTCCCCTTTGAACTTCTATCACATTTTGACCCAGTACAGAAGCTCCAACCTCATGATGAGCAGAAGCCAGCTCCATGCTTCTTGAACTTCCCAGCCTGCAGAACCATGAGGCAAATACACCTCGTTTCTTAATAAATTAGCCAGCCTCATAATATGTATTCTCTTTATAGATTACCCAGTCTCGTGTACCCAGAAACACAAAATGGATTAAGACATCTTCTCTTTCCCATAGTATTCATATTTTTATATAACACACGTGATTTTATGTGTCAGCTTGACTGGGTTAAGGAATGCCCAGATAGCTGGTAAAACATTATTTATGGGTGTATATGTGAGGGTATTTCTGGAAGAGATTAGTATCTGAATTTCTGCGCTAAGTAAAGAAAATCACCCTCACCTAGATGGGTGGGTATTATCCAATTTGTTGAGGATTTGAGTAGAATGGAACAGATAATAAAGGGTGAATTTACTCTCTCTTCTTGAGCTGGGACATCTTTCTTCTCTTGCACTTGGACATCTGCATTCTGGCTTTTGGGATTTTTGACTCAGATTGGGACTTGTACCATTGACTCCCCTAGTTCTCAGGCCTTTGAGCTTGGACTAGAACTCTGCCATTTTCTTTCCTGGGCCTACAACTTGCAGAAAGCAGATAATGAGACTTTTCTGCCTCCATAATTATGTGAACTAATCCCTCATAATAAATCTCTTTATATATTTTTATCTATATATCCTATTGGTTCTATCTCTCTAGAGAATCCTGACTGAAACACACAGTATACTGCAGTTATTTATTTGTCTGTCTTGCTCTAGACTTTGAGCACTTAAACATAAGGATATCTTTTTTGTCCTTGTACTCTCAGATCGTAGAACAGTGGCTGTAACATAATAGAAACCCAGAGAATGCTTCTGATTTTTATAAAATATATATCTAGCCACAATAGAAGTGTATATTTTTCACATATTTTCTATAGAACTGGTACAAATTTTGATAATTATTTAAAACTACTAATAAGCCCCAAACTAATCATAAGACTCAATTAAATAGTGATGTCAAAGTTTTTTGGGGAAGTGACTTTTTTTCCCATAAAAACACTATTTGTGAGCCAGGCACAGTGGCTCAAACCTGTAATCCCAGCACTTTGGGAGGCTGAGGTGAGTGTATCGCCTGAGGTCAGGAGTTTGAGACCAGCCTGGCCAACATAGTGAAACCCTGTCTCTACTAAAAATACAAAAAATTAGCTGGGTATGGTGGTGGGCACCTGTAATCCCAGCTACTAGGGAGGCTGAGGCAGGAGAATCACTTGAACCCGGGAGGCAGAGGTTGCAGTGAGCTAGGATCGCACCATTGCACTCTAGCCTGGCCAACAACAGCGAAACTCCATTTCAAAACAACAACAACAACAACAACAAAACCCAACTATTTGTTCTCTGTTTTCTTTGTGACAAAGTGCACAAATATCTTCTTTTCATATACCTATAGCAATTTATACTTTACTATCAAAGATATACTTTGAAATTTCTGTTAAATTCATATAGTATTCCTTTGGCCAAATCTTAACTCATGCTTTACAGTTGGTTATCCATATATGTGCTATGGCTCTACCACCACAGCTTCAAGTTACATGTTAAGTCTGTGGAAGCTAGTACTTTGCTCCTGCCTGGGTATTGTTCCAGGAATATCCCTCAGCAACTGCAGAGACCATTCAGTCTATTGCAATTTTAACTTGTGCACAACTGTCTGAGAGACCACAGGCTAAATTCATGTAAATTGCTTTCTAAGATGAGTATCAGAGCTGAAAAGAATATTAAAGGATTGGTCTTTTCTTTAGAGCTCTAACACTCTTAAGAAATAGAAACATGAAACTACAGGAGGTTCCTTGATTATTTGTTGTTTATTTCAATTGACAGCTCTCTGTGAGTCCAACACATAGATCAATAAATTCAAAGTAAACATATTCTGTTGTTTAAAAAGTTGATGTTTAATAATATCTACCTATTAACCATGTAAAATTGCATTGCAGATTTTAATTTTAACTTGTGACATGTAAAGGTACATTAGATGAAAACTTTTACATTTCCTTTGACTTAGATTTGGGAATTTAGTGCCATTCCCAATGCCCAGTTACCATCTTCAGCTCACCATTTCAGATGCCTTCTAATAGCTACTTTCTTTACTGCTTTTAGATTATCTTTGTTACATTTCTGTTCTCAGTGTTACTGTTGTTCATTTTTTATCAGTTGCCTAAAGTACTTTTGAAGCAAAGGAAGCATAAATTCTAAATTACTCAAAGTTCACAAGTTAAAACTGCTTTCGATGAGGCCTCTAGATATATTTTAAGAAATTTAGTACAAAACTTTTTAAGTTTTCAAGGCTGCTGTCTTGCATAACTCCAAGAAGCACTATTCAGGTATCCTTCACCTGTGTAAATAGTTGTACCTTTGAGTGGTACAATATATTGTTATGTTCCTTTACGTAACCCATGTGAATGGCTACTTGTGTTGCCTCTCTGTGTGGAGACAGAGATATCTGTGGTGATAATTCTGTAAGTGATACTGCATGAAAATAGTTTCTAGAGACAGGAGGAATTATCATCTGGGAGATCATAATCCGCCTTACCTGAACTGTGGTTTCCTGCCAACAAGGTGGGGCTCACAGAGCATCTTCCCAGTCTACTGGTGACCACAGGTGGCCCTGGTGTTCCATCCCATTCCTGAGCTTTGACAGGCTCTCTGGAGGAAGACGCCCCATGGTGGCCTCTTTCCTTGTTGTCCAACTTTGGTAATGGCTCCGTGCTGTGGCTTCGGACTTTTAGTTCCTCTGTTGATTCTGTAGTAACCAGAATTATATTCTGTTAAACAAAAGTAAAGCTCTTCCTAAATTACTTTCAAAAAATTAGTGTGATTTTCTAAAATCGTCTCAATATGTTGTTGGAAACTCAGACTCGGAGACTACAACATCTAAATGTAACAGAAACATAGACTCCAGGGGGCCTTTTTTCTGAGTTGTGTAAGGTAGTATCTCTGAGAAATACAATGTTCTTTTTGGAAAAAGAGTACCTCGACAAATCTTTAGTAACTCTTCCCTTGTGCTCATCTTTGAGTACACTTATTTAAGAGCACTTCACACTCACTCTCTTTACCTTCTAATCTTTACAAAAATTCAGCCAAACCATTCTATCCAATCTGCTCCTGATAACATCACCTAGTGCCTTTTATTTGGCAAATGTATAAGCCTTTTTTATCAGCCATTTGACAACTATTTGATTACTCACTAATTTATATCTTCAATTCTCTTGATTTTATGGATGGTCCTTCCTCCTGCATTGTGTTCTATATCTAACACCTTTCCTTCGTCATTCATGTCATCTCATCCTCCATGTATCACTGGCACATTGGTCGTTTCCTAGGTGCTAGCTTAGCCACTGTGCTGCTTATGCTACATATATTCTTTCTGTGATTTTTGTCCTCTAGGATTCAGTTAGCAATCACCTAATTGTTAGTGATTTCTAAATATTTTATCAGATGCCTGGACCATTCTTTTTATCTTTAGATTCATTTACCTAACTGCCTGCTAGGTGAATCCATCTGGAGTCCCCATGTGAACATTTCAGATACTGAACTGATAATTTCGTATTAAACTATTGGTTCTTTCTGTCCAACCAACTATCCAAGCTAGAAGCATGTCTCTCCCTTTCTTTAAGTGCTAATCCCCAAATCTATTAGAAGATTCTACAGATTTTATTTCTGGATGTCTTGCTCTTCCACTTTGTTTCGTGTCTACCTCAACTACTCTGGTTCAACTCTAATCCTCTCACTTGATTTACTGCAACTTGTCCCTGACTCTATCCTTGACTCCTCAAAACATAAGTTCCTTATACTGCCAAAATGCTCTATTGGAAATGAAAGTCTGATCATAATGTAACCCTGAATAAAATCCTTTCAGAAGCCTCCTGTTGCCCATAGAATGTCTAAGCTCTTTACTATAATCGGCAGGAATCTCCAGCTTCTTGCTCTTTCCTTCCCCTCTAGCTTTGTCGTTCCCCATTAACCTCCCTGTATTACATTGGTTGTAGGTTCTTCCTCCCCACTCCAACCCCAGTAAACACAATGCTGTTTTCTACAGCTATGACCACCCCTCCTTTGAATGTCCTTATGTCTGGTCTTTCTTTGCTTAACTAACTCTACTCACTCCTGGCTACTCAATTTAAGTGTCCTCTGAAGCCCTCCCACCCATTCAGACTCTTGCAGGGTCATGGTCATCTCTGCACTGACCTTGCTTTATAATTGTATATATCTGCTCCTCCCAAAAGGCCTTGAGTTGTTTTAAGGTAGGTATTGAGGTTTTGTTTGTTTTTAATTTTTTAAAAAGTGGTTCACTCCACCACCCATCATATTGCTCAATGAATTTTTAATTTATTTATATTGCAGATTTCTCAGCTCTCCACACATCTTTCTGATCTGTGTAGGAAATGCAACATTCCCGATGGAACTGGAAAATCAAGTTATAATAGGTGTGTTAATAGAGCTAATAGTATTTTCAAAAATCTGATTATCTAATAACCACAAGTTGTAAAATTCACCAGGTTAACAGTTTAATTCAAATAAGGAATTTTTTAGAAAATCACAGAAATGATTTTAAAAATCTGATTTTTTTTTACACTTGGGTTAAAATCCTTATCAACTTTGAGCAGTGTGATAACACAAATGTCACACTTTGGTTCACCATTATCTGAATCTGTGGGACACAGATAGAACAGGCTGTTATACATTGAGCAGTCTGACTCAGGAATCTCAGAGGCCTCAGCTTTGCAACTCTGGCTGTGACCCATGTCACTTTTTGGGGAGCCTCATTTTTCTTACCTACAAAACAAAGAAAATACCAGCCCTACCTAACTTCCTTGATTTTATTTTAAAAATCTTATAATATTCTACAGTTTAAAATATTTTGAAAACTAAAAAGTGCCAGACACATAAAAAGTAGTATTCAGTTAAACATAGTCATTTAGCCTTTATGAGTTTATTTAATTTTTCTACATTAGATAATCACTAAGGGTCTTTTATACAAATGGAAAATTGCCAGATAACATTTAGAAACAGAACTCTAGCCTATTATCCACAGTAACTAGCTTCGGAAGTCAACCTATGAGGTACTAGTCACACTTGTAGGGAGTAGACCCATCTCTAGGAAATAATCCTAAAAGCTAAACAACCACCCATGTAAAACTTGACCTCAAACAGTCAAGACATGAGTAACAACTTAGCTTCCCCAATTTTTGGCCCAGTTTCCAACTTAGGAACAACTGAGGAAAAGTAAATATACATCTTTAACCAATCACAGAGAATGCCCCATTTCTAGTGTGCTCACCTGCCACTTCCCCAAGTTAACAGTCCCCAATCAAGGTACACTTGAAGCCTTTTCATTGTTGCTGATAAATGAAAAACTTCAGACAAACTTAATTTAGCAGAGTTCATTTGAGAAAAAGAAAGGATTTGTTAATTGGGCAGCACCCTGAACAAGTAAAGGCTCAGAGATCTCTGCCCAGCAATCTAGTCAGGCAATATTTATAAAAAGAAAAAAGAAATAACATATAGAAATATCCTGATTGATTACAAGCCATCCTTCACCTTATTTGGACATATTTTGACAGTTTGCAGTCTGTGATTGGCTGAAAACTTGGCTGCTGTGATTGGCCAAGACTCAGCTACTTGTTACAATAATATACTCTTATGATAGGTTGTAGTTTATTTACATACTAAGTTAGGTTGCAATTCATTACATATGGAGGCAGTTTTAGGCCAAATTTATTTGAACATTTTTCCCCCATAAAGCCCTCCTACTCCTCTGCCTGCCTCTGAGTCTTCGCCAAATGCAAGCTCTGAATAAATAGCCTTTGCCTGTCTCTTTTGTTTGATCCTCATTTATTTCTACATTGCTATAGTCTCTTTCAGCTCTAAGATGCTATTCAGTTGTGTAAATACATGTCATGAAAAACATTATATGAGATTAACTTAAATCAGGAAGGTAGTTCCATAACAGTCTCAGAAAGATTTCAGGTTTTTAAATGGGCCTGTATATAAACTTGTTTTAGTTATAATGAAATCAAGTATAAGAAGTCTAAATTTTTTTGGAATAAACATGTTTCAGAGATTTATTAATCATTAATGATGAAACAAGTAAGATAGTAAAGCTGGTCCAAAGAGCATTTGGAGGACCTAAGTATTTATAGACATTTTTAAAAGACTGTTAGAATAAAATTGCTAGGTTAGAAATAAAACTGGTTGTGGCTGGGCATGGTGGCTGAAGCCTGTAATCCCAGTGCTTTGGGAGGCAAAGGCAGGTAGATCACCTCAGGTCAGAAGATCCAGACCAGTCTGGCCTGGCCAACATGGGGAAACCCCATCTCTACTAAAAACACAAAAATTAGTTGGGTGTAGTGGTGGGTGTCTGTAATCCCAGCTACTTGGGAGGCTGGGGTGTAAGAATCACTCGAACCCCGGAGGTGGAGGTTGCAGTGATCCAAGATTGAGCCACTGCACTCCAGCCTAGGCAACAGAGCAAGACTTTGTCAAAAAGAAAAAGGAAGGAAGGAAGGAAGGAAGGAAGGAATGAAGGAAGGAAGGAAATAAAGAAGGAAGGAAGGGGAAATAAAATTGGTCAATGCCCTTAAGGCAATACCATTACAACCTTTAGAGTCATCTTTCTACCAAATAGAAATAATTTGCATCTCTAGTTGGGGGCAGGAGGAGGGCATTTGGATGGTATTCAGTACTCTGCAGAAAAAAATAAAGCATGGAAAAATAATTGAAAGCAGGGACCAGGTTCAATGTCTCACACCTGTGATATCAGCACTTTGGGAGGCCAAAACAGGAGGATCATTTGACCTCAGGAGTTCCAAATCAGTCTGGGCAACATAGCGAGACACTGTCTCTACAAAGAAGGTAAAATTAGCTGGGCATGGTGGTGCAAGTTTGTAGTCCCAGCTACTTGGGAAGGTGAAGTAGGAGGATTGCTTGAGCCTTGGGAGGTCAAGGCTGCAGTGAGCTGAGATTGTGCCACTGCAATCGAGGCTGGGAAACAGACTGAGACCATGTCTCAGATAACAATAATACTAATAATTGAAATCAGGAGCTCAAATAGGTATTCATACATCCAAGTTTATGGTAGCATTATTCACAAGACAGAAGCAACCAAAGCATCCATCGATGACTGGGTCAACACAACATGGTACAGGCATACAGTGGGGTATTATTCAGCCTTACAAAAAAAGGAACATCTGGAACATGCTAGCATAAGAGTTTATTGCTACTGGAAGGACATTATCCTAAATAAAATAAGCCAGTCACAGCAAACCACCATGGCATGTGTCTACCTATAGAACAAATCTGCACGTTCTGCACATGTATGCCATAAAGTATAATTAAAATAAATTTAAAAACTGTATTAAAATACACAATATAAAAAGTGCTATTTTAACCATAATTTCTTATAAAAATATAGTTAAATACATATAACATAAAATTTCCCATCTTAGCTATTTTTAAGTGCATAGTTCACTAGTGTAAAGTGCATTCATTTTGTTGTATAATCAATCTGCAGGGCTCTTTTTGTCTGGCAAAACTGAAGGTCTATCCCTATTTAATAATAACTCCTCATTTCCTCCTCCCTCTGGCCCCTGGCAACCACTCCTCTACTTTCTGTCTCTAAGAATTTGACTATATTAGGTAACTCATGTAAGTGGAATCAAACAGTATTTGTCTTTTTGAGAAGTCAAAATATTTTAAAGGCAATACATTCCCGCCTAATAATTAAAGTAAGATAATTTAACCAACACTTATTTTTCAGTGTCCTGAGACAAATGGAATAAAACCAGTATCAGAAAATAACATTATAAACTCTTCCCAAGCTGTTTATTCACAGCTTCAAAGAAAGTGTAACTCTAGCTTCCAAACGTCACAGCCTCAAAGCCTAACGACCCATCTGCTTCAGCCCACCTGCTCTTCCAGATTTTAAACAAACCAGGGAGTGTCACTTAGGTCTCCAGCCTCAATTAAATAAAAGCCTACAGCTTTGGAAAGGAATTTCGTGTGTGTGTGTTTTCTCTTCTTCTTTGTTTTGAAGTCCCAGAGGTTAGTCTTCAGTAAATTTTGGCAGGTATATTTAGAGAAACTTGAACAAAAGGATTAAAGAAATGGTACTACTCAGACCTGTGTCTGTATACCTTAATGTCTGCCTCCTAAATAGAAAGCAGAGCTAAAAAATCTGTAAGAAAATCATAAATGTATTATTGAGAATTTTATTTGGGAATAAATCTGTTTTTCGTGTGTGTGTGCATGTGTGTGCAGTTGTGTGTGTGTATTCGAGAACTGCTTCCTAACTAAGGTGTTTTCTAATTCAAATAAATACAAAAATCTTCAAAATAGCTGTCGAAAAGAGACAAATTGAAAGCAGACAATTAGACTCTTGTAATATATAATATGTAAATAAGATATATTGAAAACTCAAGGAAACCTATTCAGAGGAAAAGGACATATTTATCCATATCCCTATATCTCAATGTCTTTTTAAAGTCTGTTGAAAACAAAATTGATTTTAGTAACATAAACTCTCTGGAACAAAATCAATCTTACATACTGTGGTAAAGCTTTATGTGGAATCTGAGTTATTTTGAGTGTTCACAGTTACAGCCCCAGCATGTAGCTCACAGTGCCAACCACATAGAACGCACCTATCCTCTATGTAGTGAATGAATGAGTGAATGTTGACTATTGCTCTAAAATCTAATTCTCACATTGAAATCCGAATTTGAATTAAATTTATTACAAAAATGGATGTATTATTATATTTGTATTTCAGACTGCATGTTTTGTATATCATTGTCTTAAATTTGTTACAGTGTTTAAACTGAAGAAGGAAACAGAAGAAAGGTAAGACCAGGAGCAATCTATCTTTGAGCAAACATTCCCTCCAGGATTCTAATCCATCACACCTCATGCAGCTAACCCTGAAGTTTCCCACTTCCTGCCTCTCTATGCCGTCTGTGGGTCTACTTCTGTCTCTCTGGCTTCTTCCCTGTCTCTCTCCCTCTCCGTATGTGCCCTGGATCCTGGGCCACCTAGAAAGACTTGGTTTCCTGGGTCTAATGGATTTTACCATTAGGTCTGACCCCATACATTAGTGGGTTTTACCAGAATCTCTCATTCGCTCTTCCTCATCAACATTGATTCACTCAGTAACAAACGAGTACTGAAGATTCTTACAAATCCTCACCACCTAAAGATCTCTTTAAGGCTCTAGGAACAAAACAATATAGCATGAATGAGCCTTTGCACATGACTGCCTGGGTGGGGGTACAACTTGTTAAAATTGGCAGCACTGTTCTCTCTCCAAACTTGCTCCTCTTCTAGCTAAAAAGTCATGGTCCTCAGAGCCAGACAAACTTCCACTTTGCATTTTGCCCATGCCATGTATTTGCTACTTAACCTTAGTCAAGGTTCCTGAACCTCAATCTCCATATCTGTAAACAAAGATAATAATTGCTGTTACTGTGTTCCTGTGAAGATTAAACAAGATAATGCATTTAAAGTTCCTTACACAGCAATGCTAACAATCATTTTTTCTCCTACTGTTTTTCTTAGTGACATAGATTACCCTTCTTACAGGTTCGCTAGGGAGATACTTGGCAATCATCTATACTGTCATCACTAGCATGGAGAGTACCCACAACTTAGCAGTCTTGGGATTTGGACAGGAAACAGAAGCATATAATACTTTTCCACACTTTCCCCTAACCACCATCCTGATTCTATTCTTGTCTTCACTTTTCTTCTTTGTATTAAGGCAAAAGCCCCTACCTGCCCATCTCCTGTCATGATCCATTTCTGTTTATTTTCCAGTGAAATTACTTCCTGATTCCCCAAGGCCCTTAGAACCAAGATCCAGTGCTTTGTGTTAAGACATCAGGCCCTTTTGTAAACTAGTTTCTGGCAGCTCTCAACATTTCTTTTCCATTACCTATTTTAATTGAGATGATCAGTTGTTTTCTTGATATTTGCTCTTTCTTCAGCCTGACACACCTCTCCTCCAAAGCAAAATGATGAGCTAATTAGCCAGGTCTTCTAGTTTGGGAATACTTAACTTGAGTGTTGTCATTCAAGGAAGGCTTCTCCTGATTCCTTTTCCTAGTTCGAGTTAAAGCTGTGAGTAAAGGGTTAATATCAGGCTTGGGCTGCCCTAAAGAAAGTGACTTCGGAGCCTGCCATATTGTAGTACTTTCACCTTGGCAATTACAATAACACAAAGTGTAATGTTGCACCTGTCCTATTTATTGTAAGCCCTGATCTGTTGGTCTGTACCTGGACAGGCGGACTACTAGGTGGCGTGGGGACCAGGGACAATGTGACAAAAATAATAAAAGATTTGTGGGGAGCCAAGGCTGCAGTTTCTTTGGATCAAGGTGCCATGTGGGTGCCTTGGTTTTAATTCCAGCAGTCATAAGCCCTTGGTACAGTAGCTGTGTATATGGTAGCTGTTGGGGGTACCGATGAGGTACAGAAACAAACTACATTTCTGCAACCTAATGAAACACAGTATTACATTAACACTTTGTGTCATTGCTGGGCCACCCTATGCCTTCCATGGCACCCTATGCTCTGATGTGACATGTCACTGGCATCACTTATCACTCCCAGTTGTTGATTTATATATCTTGTTGCCCCCACTGTATCACAAGCTTTAGACTAAAGACTGTATCTTTCACATTGGTACTCAGTATCTAATAGAGTCATCAGTGAGATTGAAGGGATGGGATGAATAACTGCATGCCTGCTTCATCCAGGATAATAGCTTATTACTGTTTGCTTCTGGCTTTAGTCCCATCCCTGGCTCATACCCACCTCTCCAATGTCTCCCTGCACATGAGCCATGCATAGCAAGCATAAACCAATAGCCCTCAATAACTGGAGAACATGAGTTAGTTGCTGTTGTCAAAATTGTCTTTTCTTAAGCCATAAATGTTTCCACAATTACCACTTGTTATTAATAGGACATAAAAAACAAGCAATTCGCCTGAAAAAATGAGTTTTATTTGGAAATATGAACAGTCACATCATTTACTTGGGAAAATTTAGGATTCTATTCTCCTTTTATTGATTTATTTATTTTTGCAATATTTAAAGGGAATCAACTGTCATTCATTTAATTGCTTCTATGAACATGTAGATGACTCAGATGATTTACATAAAAAGTTTTTATATGTGTGGTCCATGACTGCTGTTTTATTATTATTATTATTATTAGTAGTAGTAGTAGTAGTAGTAGTAGTAGTTTTTTGATGGAGTTTCACTCTTATCACCCAGGCTGGAGTGCAATGGTGCGATCTTGGTTCACTGCAACCTCCGTCTCTCGGGTTCAAGCAACTCTCCTGCCTCAGCCTCCCTAGTAGCTAGGATTACAGGTGCCCACCTCCACACCAACTTTTTTATTTTTTCATTTTTTTTAGTAGAGATGGGGTTTCACCATGTTGACCGGGCTGGTCTCAAACTCCTGACCTCAAGAGATCCACCTGCCTTGGCCTCCCAAAGTGCTGGGACTACAGGCATGAGCCACTGATGTGATTTTTGAAATGTCACAATCTCACATAGAGATTACTTGGTTTCAAAATATAGGCTCTGATTGTGCCTTTAAGAGGCCAAAGTTCTGTTGCTGATCAGCAATTGAGCTTCCTGTGGACATAAAGAATGCTTCCAAGTTGTTACTTCATATTGGCATAATCAACAGGATCAAAGATACTGCATGCTACTCCAACTGCTGAACAATGAGAATAGGAAGTGATCAAGGCAGATTAATGAAGCAGAAAAGACAACACATTTAAGCACTAAAGGAGGCACTGAACTAAGTTGCATTATCAGATGGGTATTAGATTCAGTCATCAAATTTTAGAACTGAAACAGCCCTTGGAAATCACCACTTGTAACAGCTCACTCAAGGTAAGGTGTGTGTTTGTAATTACTGAGATGGTTGTCCTGCCTCTCAGAGGATAACTCCAGGGAAGACCAAGGTTTCCTACCCCATGGGAAAACTTGGCTCAATTTTGAATATCTTTAATTTCTAGAAAGCTCTTACACAGAGGTCACGTTGACTTTCTTTCCAGTACCATTTGTTAGTTGTTGGTACTCCCTATACAAATCTAGAACTCTCACTCTACCAGTCACCCTGACCTATATTCTAATTGAATATCACAGAGTATTTTAAAACTGTGGTTTCTGGAGCTGATTAGAGCCAGCCAGACAGAGAGGTTTACCTACAAGCCCAGGCAAGTACTATGACTCCATCCTCCAAGTCTCTAAGGAAAAGAGGGCAAAGGCCCTGGGCCTCCACCACGGAAGAGCATGGAGGAGCGGGGGCATTTTTTTATATTTCATTATTCTTTCTCTCTTGTGTAAACTCTGTTACTTGGGGTCAGCTATGTCAATTCTTACATCCAAGGGAAGCCTTCTCTTCAAATATGTATAGAGAAAGAACAACAGCTCAGTCATTTGGAGATTCCATGGTTTTAAATACAGTTGGAAAGAAAGCCCAGGTTTGTGTTTATGAAGGCACACAAGATAAAATGATGGTTTACACACAGATAGGGCACACTGAATCAAGTGGCATATGCAAAAAACCCTAATCACCTTATGGGTGTAAGAACAGCAGAGAGAGCCTTCACACAACTTGTCCAAGATCGCGCAAACAGCATTTAGCAAAGACCTGATAAACAAACAGGTTTTTATCTTTATCAGAGATTATTCAACAGAGTTTACACAAGAGAGAAAGAATAATGAAATATACAGCATTCCCCCTGCTCTGCCATGCTGTTTCATGGTGGAGGCACAGGGCCTTTGCCCTCTTTTCCTTAGAAACTTAGAGGATGGGCCAGGCACAGTGGCTCACGCCTGTAATCCCAGCAGTTTGGGAGGCCGAGGAGGGCGGATCACGAGGTCAGGAGATCGAGACCATCCTGGGTAACGCGGTGAAACCCCGTCTCTACTAAAAAAAAAAATACAAAAACTAGCCGGGGGTAGTGGTGGGCGCCTGTAGTCCCAGCTACTCAGGAGGCTGAGGCAGGAGAATGGCGTAAACCCGGGAGGCGGAGCTTGCAGTGAGCCAAGATCGTGCCACTGCACTCCAGCCTGGGCAACAGATCCAGACTCCGTCTCAAAAAAAAAAAAAAAAAAAAAAAGAAACTTAGAGGATGGAGAAATAGCAGTGCAACGAGAAGCCCCCAGCACTTGCCTGGGCTTGTAGGTAAATTTCTCTGGCTAACTGGCTCTAATCAGCTCCAGAAACCACCATTTTAACACACACTGTGACATTCAATTAGAATACAGGTCATGGTGGCTGGGAAAGTGAGAGTTCTAGATTTGTATGGGGAATACCTATACCAGGCAGTGTTCACCTCTCACTGTAACACAGGGGAACACACATACTGACTTATACACAACAGTTCTCCATAAAACAGTTGCAAATAATAACACATTTTCATAGCGTGGAATAATAAATAGAATTTTCAAGACCATGCCTGGCCTTTAAAAGCTGTCCACCAAACATCCAGATGATGGAATTATTCATTTTTTTAAATCAGGATACATGAGGATTGTAGAGATATTGCCACCAAATTATTTCTACCTGAAACATCCTATGTTAATAGTAGATATCAGATATTTGCATATTTCAGTAACACTTTCTTTGAGAAATTCTAGTATTGCGGGGCAATTTGCTCAGAGA
Organism: Piliocolobus tephrosceles; assembly: GCF_002776525.5. NCBI lineage: Eukaryota > Metazoa > Chordata > Mammalia > Primates > Cercopithecidae > Piliocolobus > Piliocolobus tephrosceles. The sequence goes on along the minus strand of NC_045444.1, from coordinate 112,071,426 downwards.
ACTCAATCTATCTTTTCATTTATGTTTGTACTATGGAAGTCAAGAGACTAGCCGTATGCTGATCAAATCCCTTTGTCCTGGCCGGGCGCGGTGGCTCACGCCTGTAATCCCAGCACTTTGGGAGGCCGAGACGGGCGGATCACGAGGTCAGGAGATCGAGACCATCCTGGCTAACACACGGTGAAACCCCGTCTCTACTAAAAAAAATACAAAAAACTAGCCGGGCGAGGTGGCGGGCGCCTGTAGTCCCAGCTACTCAGGAGGCTGAGGCAGGAGAATGGCGTGAACCCGGGAGGCGGAGCTTGCAGTGAGCTGAGATCCGGCCACAGTACTCCAGCCCGGGCAACAGAGCGAGACTCCACCTCAACAACAACAACAACAACAACAACAACAACAACAACAACAACAAATCCCTTTGTCCTTCTCTCTGGGCATCTAGTTAAGCCATGTTTATGAGCATTCTTGCAGCCAGGGAGAGCTGTATAACCGAGGTCTAGCCATCAGAATGTAGGCAGAAATGACATATGCTACTTCCAGGTCTGGGCATCAAATGTCCTATAAAATCCTCATCCTTTTGCTTTCTTCTGCTGGCTGGAATTTTTTTGACATTTTAGAGGTTATCAAACCCACTAGATGGACACTTCCCGATAACCTGGAAGAGCAGCCCATCTTTCACTGAATTCACTAATTGGTTGCCACCTGCCTGTGACAAAAATCACAGCCTGTGACATAACCCAGAAATAAATCATATTCCAGTACACTGCTGAGGTTTTGGAATTGTTTGCAATAGCAGTTGGACTATTCTCCAGATGTAACTCTTAATTCTAATTATAAATTCATGTAGCACTCAGCTTCTGCCCAACTCCTCATACAGATTTTAACAGATATTATTTCTCATTTTCTCTTCTGTAAAATGCTGCCTAAATACTAGATCCTTGTGTTTCTAATGAAGAGAACATTTTTATTGGTATACTGACAGAAAAACTAAGAGACGGAGAAATTAGGTTGACAAATACAGTTCAAAAATTCAGTATGTGAGGCTTTTGTTAGCTCTAGTTGTAATAAAATGCCTTTATAAAACTCATACTCTTTAGTGAGTATTGAACAGATATTTTAAATACTCTGGCTTTAATAAATAGGTGCCAAGTGTAAAAGTAGTTGAATCTCTAGAATGATCATTCATTTGAACAGCTTACATATATTTTATTTATATTAATTTGAATGAGGCTAGTGCCAACCAAATTTTTTTCAAATATTTTTCATTCAGAATAGTAGCAAAACCCCCAAATCTGTAAGAAATAGTTTAAAAAATAGATAATTTTAAAATGTTCACAAATAAAATATTAACCATTTTTAACATACATAATTTAGATATAAATCAGATATACTTAGGAATAAATAAGAATTAATTAAAATATTTTCCCAGAAATACAAAAACTATAAAACATCCTGACTTGGGGTTGAGATGATCTGTAGTTCATTCTCAGCTCAGTTCAATAAAATCTTTGGGAATCTGAGGAAACAACTCTTACTGAGCCTTGGTTTTCTCAGATACAATCATAGATTTGAAACAAACTGTAAGAATTTTCCTAAGTCTAAAATTGTATACTTCTATGATACCCAAATTTTAGAAAAAACCAAAACAGTTCATGAGGCTTCGACAATATTAGTTCTGTTTAAAAATACACCTGCACTTTACATGCAGTAGACATAGACAGAGAGTGTCTACGTTCTTCTTCTTATGGTCTTCAATTAAACTAAACTATATGTAGTTTAATTTAATTTTCCTTCCTACTACCTTCCCCAATCAAATCACAATGGTCTATATAATAAATGAAGAAAGTGAGACATTAGAAACATTAATGATGTGTTTTTAATGTTTTCCCCTGCTTGTTATTAAAAAAAAAGTTAATGTTTGCTAGTTACTACTGGAAAGTCAGGAAGGCAGTTCTACATGATGTCTTATAATGCAGCAGCATCAACACTGTTATTAGAGCTACCACATATTAAGTGGCTACTATGGGTCAGATGCTTCACTAGACTTCTTACAAATATTATTTCCAGTTTTTACCGTGATGGTTAATTTTAGGTGTCAATTTGATTGGATGGAAGGATGTCTGGATAGCTCATAAAGTATTGTTTCTGGGTGTGTCTGTGAGGGTGTTGCCAGAGCAGATTGATGTTTGAGTCAGTTGTCTGGGAGAGAAAGACCCACCCTCAATGTAGTCTAATTAGCTGCCAGCAGGGGTGGAATAAAGCAGGTGGAATAAGCTTGCTTGATGAGTCTTCTGGCTTTCATCTTTCTCTGGTTTGGGTGCTTCCTGCTCTTGGATATCAGACTCTAGGTTCTTCGGCCTTTGGACTCTTGGACTTGCAACAGTGGTTTTCTGGGGGCTCTTGGGCCTTTACCCATAGACTAAAGCCTGCACTGTAGGCTTCCCTGCTTTTGAAACTTTTGGACTTGGACTGAGACATAACTGACTTCCTTGCTCCTCAGCTTGCAGTCAGCTTGCATTCAGCCTATCGTGAGACTTCACCTCTTGATTGTGTGAGTCAATTCTCCCAAATAAATTCACGTTCATATTTACAAATATCCTACTAGTTCTATCCCTCTGGAGAATCCTGACTAATACACTTACCTAGCCCTTCCAGGCTTCACTGTGAAGCAAAACTTGGGGTCCTGTTGACTGGGAAAACTCACTGTTATGGACTGAATATCTGAGCCCCACCCCCTCCCCAATTTATATATTGAAGTTCTAGACCCACATGTGATGTTATCACACACATTGGGTGTGATATCCAAAGGTGGGGCCTCTAGGAGGTAATTAGGTTTAGATGAGGTTGTGAGGGTGGGGCCTCCATGATGAGATTAGTGCCTTTATCAGAAGAGGAAGGGACAATAGAGCTTTCTCTGTCTGCCAGGTGAGGATACAGCAAGAAGGTGGCTATCTCCAACCCTAGGAGAGAGTCCTCACCAGTACTTGAATCTCTTGGCACTTTGAACTTCCCAGCCTCTAGAACTGCAAGAAATAAATGTCTGTTGTTTAAACCACCCACTTAATGGTATTCCGTTATGGTAGCCTGAGCAAACTAAAACACTCTCCAAGGAAAACTCACCAAGGGTCTCAATGGTTGTGTAAGCTCTCCAGTGCCAGTCAGAAGTGGGTGACAGGAGGAACCAGGACATGAATGCAAGTCTGTATGAATGAGCAGCCTTTGCAGAGAGGCTTCCCTTTGTTTTGCTTTCTTTTGTTTGGGATATTTTAAGGGGGATTACTTATGTTATTAAAAACAACAGAATTTTCTTTTTAGAAAATCTGAAGATTATATAAACAGGAAGAGTGGCATAATGAGATGTGGGAAATGGAAATCTAGACAGCACATCTTATACACAACTCATCTCCTGAGACACTTCAATAGACAGTCATAACGAAGCCTGTAGTAGTTTTCAGATAGGACACATACTAGATCAGTACTCCTGAACAGTATCGGGTTATCCAAACCATAGTTACCAAGATATATTTATTGGTAACATTGAAACAAGCCAGAAAACAAAGAATGTGACTTTTCTAAAACTGGCTTTAGCAATTTACTCTGAAATTTTTTTGGATTGATTTTTCACAAAAGACAAGTGAGGAAAAGTGTGTGTGTGTGTATACACATACATATATATACTTATTATGTTCAACCAATGGTAAAAGGTATATACCTTTACTGTATCTGTCTAGACATTTTACATGCCAGGCACTGTGACCTGAAAGAATAGAACAGCGAACTAAAACACCATGACCTCTGCCTGAATAGAACTCCTAATGTAAGGTAGAGAGAAAATAATTACATGAACTCATATGGAATTAGAGCTCTGATAAGAGCTACACGAAGAGATGATAGATATAATGAAAAGATATAACAGATGCTTTTTTTTAAGTAGAGAAGTCAAGAAATCTTAATTAAATAGTGATTCAAAAATGGCAAAGGGGAGGGTGAGGGTGGACTAGATTAGTTTTGCGGGCGGAGGGAAATATTTGTGCAATGCCCATGGCAAGTTGGAAGAGGGGAAGATCTGCGTAGCTGGAGTGGAGAGAGAAAGGGATAAAAGGCACTAACTGAGGGTGAAGAGACAGAGCTGGTCAGATATACAGGGCCTCCTTCTGAAAAGAATTTCATTGCTCAGTTTCAGAGCAAAGAAAAGCAGTTTACTGTTTATGTAGGGATACATGGAAAACACATGCACACATGATTAAGATTTGTAAAAGATCACTCTGGTTGCAGTACAGAGGAGGAATTGAGGCTCTAATCTTAAAAGTTTTCCTCTGAGAAGGGAAATGTCTGGAAACTAGGGGTTTTGATGGTTGATTCCAGACTTTCCGTAACACAGTAATGTTGATCCCATAGCCTATATTTGATTTCTGTCTACCACACATTTTCAAAATTTTCTTCCTGCCCCATTCTCTTCCTTAGTGCATCCCAAAGCCAACCAGCTTGCTGAAACCTTGAAGTCCATAAATTAAGCTTATAAAGGCAAATTCTATGTGGCATAAATACTCTACAACTGTCAATGGAGAATAGATGTTGTTAACAAAATGGTTCTGTAGCTAACTTTTGAAAAGGCTCGGTTAAACAGAGTTAAACAGAAAGGCTTGCTATTAAGATTTCTTCAAGTCTTTAATGAATTATTAGGCATTGCATGTTTAGAAGGCTTATATAATGTTGAGATTCCTTAATTTTATTCTCTAGGGTGATTCCCGTCCCCCCATTCCAAGAACAACTCCAAAAGATATCTTGTTACACAGAATGCACTTTGAAAACTATGAATAGATGGCCTACTGACAGCCTGTTGCTGGCAGAGATGGGGCTGAAATTCAGAATATCTATCCCATTCTATACTATCCCATAGTTTTGGGGAAAAAACTAAACTCTAGTGTATAACAGAAATTTTCAGTTATTTACATGTATTTACTATTTCCTTCTATCTACACTCTCTCTGGAATGTTATGAAGACAGAATTTTGACTCCCCTTAAAATTCACATGTTAAAGTCCTAATCCCACAATGTGACAGTATTTGGACATAGGCCCTTTAACCAGGTAATGAAGGGTGAATATGGGCACAAAGGTGGGGCTCAAATCCCATAGGTCTGGTGTTCTTACAAGAAGAGAGACCCGAGGTATGCATCCACAGGGAGTAAAGGTTACATAAGCACCCAAAAAGAAGGTGGCCATCTGCAAGCCAAGGAGAGAAGCCTCAAGAGAGACCAAATCTGCCAACACCTTGATCTTGTACTCCAGAACTGTGAGAAAATAAGTATCTGTTTACCCCACTCAGTCCTTATTTTGACATAGTAGCCTAAGCAGACCAATACACCAACTGTACATGAAATCTTAATCTAATTCTACCACTTTCTAGATTTTATTTGGGGTAGGAAGAAATTTGAAGAAATGAATGGAGGACAATGAATGTTTCCTAAGAACTATGAGGCAACTACACAATCTTCATTTTACTGATGAAGAAACCAACACACAATGTGGTTATACCACTTACCCATTAACACCTGCTTGGTGAACAATAAAGCTGAGGTGTGATTCCCAATTTATCTGAATTTAAATACAGTATTGGCTGCAGTTTACCACAAGCTTTCCGGATTCCCATTTCTTCATTTTTAAAGTGTTGATATCATACTACATTAAATCACTTCTAAGGACTTCTTCCAAATGTCAAATATTATGATGCTATTAACACTTTAATATCGTGGAGTTTTACATCTTTTATTTGGAGCAGATTTAAATAAAGAAAGTACCACCTTTAGCTCTGGGCAACCAGTGTCCCTGCCCTGAGTATTGCACTTTGGAGGTTCTCACTCTGATTCTCATCCTGTTACCTCTCAACATGGGACAAGGAGTCCAGGAAGCCAAGAATCTGTGCCCATCTAGAGCCTCTATCCTCTTTTCCAGACCTCTTGATACAGCCTGGACCCAAGAACTCTCTGCATTGCTGGTCCCAAGCTGGCTTCCAGGTCCTGGGCTGTCTTCTCTCCTTGGGTTTGTCCTACCAAAAACTGATGCTGAATGTGCTATGTGCACATCTAGGCTTAACAAATGGTGAGAGGGAAGCTGTTTGCAGGGACGGTGAACAAGACAGGCAGGACGAAAAGTAAGGGCCTCTATTTATGTTCTTACAATAGGCCTCATAAGTAGGCTCATGTAAGAAGAGTATGAATGGCATCACTCGGGACTGGAGTTGATTGTAGCTTACTCTCTTGGATCCATTCTATTCTTGGTTTGTTCATTCAGATTGCAAGTGTTATAATGCCTATAATTTTCCAGAAGACTTGAAGATTTAAAATGATGTAGTAGCTGTTCTCTGATTTTAGTAGGTTTCCAATCTAGTAGGAGAGATGACATATCTTACAGGCATTGTGAGTCAATTAAAGAATTTTGAGCAAGAATATGACATGAAGTGAAGGCAGTGATCTGTATGGTGGATTGGAACAGCCATAGTTTAGAAGGTGAGGTTTCAGGACAGTGTGATTACAATGGCCCACTGACAGAAGGAATGAAAAGAGAAGACACAAAGAGAAGTGGGCACAGGAACAAGGCTGGAATATAGAGGGAGAGAACAGTCCAGGGTGACATTTGGACTAGGGAATGGTGCCACATCTTTGCTACCTTCCTCCCTTCCCTAGTCACATTTATTCACATGCATGGTGTTGTGGTTCAGGACTAAGAATAAGGCAAAAGTGATCCAAATCACAGATCCTCCTTTCCAGAAAGCCACTGTGTGGTAGAGAACAAAGACATGGACACATAAAAAATAAGCAAGTTAAAGCCCAGAAATGTCAGCCAGACAAAATAGCACAGCAAATACTTTTGTAAAAAATTAAAAGATGGAGAGAAATAATGGTTCAGGGACCATGAGAAGTTCAGCCTGTTTCTGAAAAGAAGGCTGTATATTAGAAAGAATGAGACCTGAATTTACATAGAAAAGAAGTAACAAATTGAATGTTTTCAGTGGCAGGCTACAGAGTTTGTATTTATTTTCAAGAAGCAGGATATGATGATGTCATCAGTTTTAAAGGAAGATTCACCCAAGAGAGGTGTGTGAGAGGCACCAGAAGGAAGATGTGAGAATGATTATCCCAGGTCACAGGCTCATTCTCAGTGCTGCCTTATCTCTGGGCATGTGAAATCTACAGACATCCAGATGTCACCACCTCAACATTAGAATGCCATCAACTTCTAAAATATTGTTTTCAACGTATTGTACAGACCTAGTTTTAAAAATGCAGAAATATACAACATTTAGTAGTGCATCCTTTTATAAACAACTAGTGTTTGAATCCAGTGCCACAGAATTTGTGGCTATCTCCCAGATGAAGATTATTTTATTGGGATTCCAAAATCTACCAACTGTTCAATGAAAAGATAATCATTTTTTGTTAACCAACCTCATTGTCTGGTCTTAATCTGATGTCAAGATTTAGTGAGAGAAATACCAGACAAGGTTATATTGAGAATTCATTAAATAACTGCTCTGAACCCCGAGTCAATTCTCTGCATATTAAAAATGGAACATAATTATAGAAAGTGTCCTTATTGTTCCACAACCCTTTTTACTTCAAAATAGTGCATAAAAATGCAAATGTCTCCCTATAATTTACCACATTAAATATGTATGCCCACAGTTCTCTAAGGCCCCTGTAATGGCAATGGTATGCTTTTAGTCCTTTTCCACTTAAGACCTGACAGTACTTCAGCTCATTTTATTCCCTCTAAATTCAGTTCTTCACGGTTCTTTTGATAGAGAAACCACTGATAAAAATCTCCTAGAGGGAAAGATAGAATTCTACAGTATTGACCAAGCAGGATTTTAAGGTTATAAAATCTTTACAACCTGGGTCAGATACAAATTTTGACTTAGGATGTTTTAAGATGTCTTTATCTTTTGATAAATTCCAAAATCATGTGCCAAAGTTATAGAAGACTTGCTGCTAGAGTCAGTCTTAAATAGGACACAACGCAGCAAATTAACATAAAGCTAACAACCTAAAAAAGAATACTTTTGAAGAAAGGAGGCCACAGGACTCAAACATATGTCATTTTAGATTGGTTCTCCTTTCTACTGCCCCCATCATAGTAATGTTGAATAGACTGGCTTAGTACAAAGATCTCTGGATCTAACTCCTGGAAAACTTGACCTCGGTAATGGTTTTGCCATCATCTGTGTGTCACTGCGTACATTTTCTTACTTTCTCTGCCTCTGTGTATCCATTGCTCAAACAAGCGATTTAGGCCATACTATCTCGGAAATGCCTTCTGGATCTTAAAATCTATGGGAAAGAATAAATGAAAGGGCCAAGATGTAAAATTATATACATTGTTTTCTCAGTTTAAAGTGAAATAGGATTCATGTGAGCCATAAAACATGACAAGAAATGATGTTTGATGAGAAGTATCCCCCTACTAAAGTCCAATATTCTTAAAACTACAAAACTGGTCTGTTTCAAGGAGATTTTCTAATTAATGATACCTTACAATAGAACAGAAGAAGGGTGGTTTCACATACAAAATATCCTTAGGTGCTGCCAGCAGTGTGAACAATCAGACAGCCAAAATACAGAAGAAATGATGCCAAGCTCTAGGAAAAGCAACAATGGTATATACAGAATGAAGAAACCATGCCTATAATTTGAGTGGCCCTTTTATGAGATATTCAAGATAATTTGGCTTTACAAGAGGAATCTGAATCTCTGATTACTAAAGCCATGGCAAGAAAGTAGACCAATTATCTATTGGATGCAAGGAATTCAAATTAACTTTTCCTTCTATAGGAAAAGAAAATGTGAAACTCTATCAATGCCTCTACCATTTCTGTTTTCATGTATTTTTTTAAGTGGTGATGTCAGAATAACCCTTTGAACAACAGGATAGAAAGAGAATGACTGAAAAGTCAAAGCAATACTCTGTAAATAGACATTTTATAGGTTGGGAAGATGTAATGTAGAACATTTTTCCGTATTCTCAACACTAAGTTAATATGCATAGGAAATTACTATTAGGCATTTGTGGAACAAAATCAAAGTTCTTGTTGCATGGGTTATTACCACGTTTTATTAGAAATGGCCTAGATGTTGTTGGAGAAAATAAATTTGGTACTAATAATGTAGTGCATAAATTTATACCAGCAATTTGGAAACCAAGTGCAGAAAGTTCATACCTCTGGACACTTTAATCTGGGGAGTCCCAGTCATAGCACTGCACAGCCACAACATTGTACAGAATCATCTTTGGGGTTATGAGCCCCTGGGTACCAGTTCAGACTTAGCCCTAATTAACTCTGAGGCTTTGGGCAAATCACTTTCCCCTTCTGAGCCTCTATTTGCTTAACTGTAAATGAGGCATTTAGACTCAATGGTCTTCTACTAGGATTCTACTAAGTACCAGAATGAATTGTATATTAGATGCTCCTGTTCTTGACTGCATATTAGAAATCGGAGCTTTAAAAATTATTCATGCTTGGGCCACAATTAAAACCAGGATTAAGAGACACTGTTTTATACTATGGAAAGTTTTTAGCAACACTTAACATAATTTTGGTTATTAATTCTGTAGACTGGCTAGATCCTGTGATTCCACTGTTTTCCCTATTTTAAAATGAAAGTATTTTATTTGTCCTGTTTGCCCCAAGAGAAAGAAGAGTAGAAGTAAATAAATAATTAGGAGCTAATCCATTTTATATGTATTAGAATTCCTTGGGAGAAAACGTGTTACAGGTAGAAAAGGAAGATGTTTGACTACTCCAAGTTTGAAGATGATTGCCATCATTTATTTATTTACATTATGATTATTCTCCAACTTCATAAATAAGGAAAAATTTGGCTACCAAATCAAGAGCAAGCACAACCAACCAGTGATTAGGTGGCTGAGAATTTGTTATTAAATTCTGATTTTTTACTTAGCTACTTCAGATAGGCAGCTCTATAAATGAAAAGATAACCAGCAGATTAAGAAAGATAATCAACTCTTTTGCATCAACTGACAAACAATCATTAGGAGGTTAAAAAGTCACTGATCTAAGACATCCAGAAGGCATCGTATTTGACACTTCACAGTATTATGTGTCTTCTATGACTATAATTTTTTTTAAAAAAGGATAAGAGTTCCCACTTTTAATTTTTGAAGGAAAGACAAGCTCTTCCACTCTTAGGTGGGAGTGTGTGGGTAGCTGAATATATGCACAGGTGCAATCAACTTTAATTAAGACTCAAATCATTCTAACAGGCAGATGGAAAAATGCCTCTATCTTTAAAAGAATCAGAGGCATTCAGGCACTAAAAATATTAATGCATGGGAAGAAAAATACCATTTCCATTCTTCCTAAAAGACATAATTCTGAAAATACATTCATGAATGTTTCTGAAGCAAACACTAAATGCTAAGAGGAATAACTCCTCCATTACAGAGGCTAATGAGAATATTTAATTTCTATCAAAGTAAATGCAAAACTTGGTATTGCTGGAATCACAGTTACTAATACATATTTGGGGGAGATAAATATGTCATAGCTATTAAAATTCCATTTAAAAATTAAGGCAGTAATGGTAACCCTTTTAGGGGTATTATAACTGATGGCCATAGCACTGAATGTATCAGTACTGTATATGTTGCTGACTTATTTACTGATTCTCTCAATAAATATGGTTATAGAGAGTAATAGTGTTTGGGAATCATTAGCAGCCAGTATGAAATTTGTCATCGTATTCCTGGGGGAAAATATACATATAAATGTGGAGGAGAGATATTGTTTAGGGAAAGCCAATTAACCAGATTTGATAGTTTTCCTCCAAAATGACATTTTAAGTGGAGTTAGTTAAGAAGATCAAGTAAAACCACAGGCAAAACAAATAGAAATATATTTAAATATTGATCTCTTAGCAATATTTAGAGGGCACGTATGAGAACTGGTGCTCTGTTTCAGATTGTGCTTTTTCATAATATTATGGTTTTGCCCAAGCAATTGAACCTCTTTGGATTTCAGTTTGCCTGTGATATCAGGGAGTTAAATAAGGCCCAGCAAATAGTTATTGAACCCTAGGTGTAACGCATGATTTAAGGATGGAGAATAGGGAATCACTGATCTTATTCTCCAGGCGTTCACATTAAAGCCAAAAAATGAAACATACAAAACTTCATTTTTTGGGAATTTTATGTGGCAATACCATATCCACCTCATTATGTTTCCTATGTTTTCACCTTTTTTAGGTTAGATGTCTGCCATCTGCTCCCCTGAATGAACTCAGGTCATCCTCTTTTCTTCACACACTTTCACATCCACACACATCCAAAATGCATGTATGAACTGTTCACTCACAAAATACCTTGAGAATTGTGGTGTTTACTTTTTATTTTTTGTGAATTAAATGAAAAAATAGAACTTGGCTTAGATGATATTCCTTATTTCTGATGTTACTGATATATTTTATTGCTGCTGTATCTTGTTTCACAAATTATCTGGTAACAGACTTCTTTGTGGCAAAATCAATCTGAGTAAAAAATGATGGTCTCAGAGGGTTTCAATATCCATTGTTTTGGATTAAGCTCATCAGCTTAATCAGAAAAAGTGACAAATGAAAGAAAAAGAGAAGGAATAGGAGAAGAATGAAGAGGGAGCCTATTTACAATACAAGATTCTTCAGATAAGGTTATGATTAAGCCTCAAACAAAACTATCTTCTGAGTGTCACCAGAAACAGTTCACTGGATTGGGTGCCAGGATGCCCAGGTCTTTGTGAGCTTCAGAACCTAAAAAATAACTGAGACGTGGGCCAGAAGAACCAGAATGGAGCAATGTGGAGGGAAAGAAGAAGGAAAACAAAACACCTTTCTAAAATGGTCACTTCTGGAATCGCTTAGAACCCTGAAGGAGTAGGTTGCACTGAGCTGATATCGCATTACTGAACTCCAGTGGGTTGACAGACTGAGACTCTGTCTCAAAATAAAAATAAAAATAAAATAAAATGCTCGGTTCTGAATCTGTCTTCTTTACTATCTACAGCTTTGTTAAAAATATACTTGACTGTCACATCTTCACTTAGAAAATACTCTCTCCATTATTAATGTATCTGTGATCCTCATTTGAATTCTTGATTTTATTTTCTGAGATTTCAAAATAAACATGAAATGCCTGGCACAGAGTAAGTGTTCCATAAACATTTATTGAATGAATGAAAGACTGAATGGATGCATAAACATGGATAAAACGTTTATATATTAATACCATTAAAAAGAATAAAATACTTAGGCATAAATGTAACCAAGAAAGTAAAAGACTTATACACTGGAAACTTTAAAACATTGCTGAAAAAAATTTCAATAAATGAAAAGACATCTCAACTTAATATTTTTACGATATCAATACTATGCAAAGCAATATATCTAGTCAATGCAATCCCTAAAAAAAAAAAAATCCCAATAACATTATTTTTTGCAGAAATAAAAACATCCATCCTAAAATTCATATGAAATCTCATGGGACCTCAAATAGCCAAACAATCTTGAAAAAGAAGAACAAAGTTGGAGGTCTCGCATGTCCTGATTTCAAAACTTGCCACAAAACAATAACCAAAACAGTGTAGCACTGGCATAAGACAAACAGACTAATGGAATAAAATAGATAGCCTGTAAATAAACTTTATATATATGGTCAAATGATTTTCACCAAGTGCCAAGATCATTCACTGGAATAAGGATGGTCTTTTCAACAAACTAGGTTTGGAAAACTGAATATCCATATGTGAAAGAATGAAGTAGAACTCTTATCTTACACCACATATAAAAATTAACCCAAAATGTATCAAAGACCTAAATGTAAAAACTAAAACTATAAACCTCTCTCCAAAAATGCAGGGGAAAACATTCATGACATTGTGAGAGAGGAGAAAGTAAGAAACTGGTCAAGCAGGCAGTTAGGGCGGCTCCTTGGTAAAACTCTTTCAAACAAAGAACGGCCTCAAAGTAAAACTGCAGGCCCCAGATAATAAAAAGTCTGCATCTGTGAATGGAAACGCTCATTCTGGGAACCCAAATAAACAAATCCCATCCTTTTTAGGACCTACTTCTCTCTCCTTGACATGGCTTTGTCTCTCACTTTTCACCTATTTTACATATGCCTACCTTTCTGTAATTGGCCATAGGCTAAGTCTTCATTTACATAGGGTAAATCATCACTTCAGCCCCTGATTGGTCCCAGGTGAAACCTTCACCTTTACCTCCAATTGGTTCTCCAAGACGGAACATAGACTGGTCAGCACATTCCTCCCCTTCCAGTCCACAAAAACCCAGACTGAGTCCCATAGCTGGCAACCATCTTTTTGGCCCCCTCTTCACTGCAGAGAGCCTTCCTCTCTTGCATAATAAACTTTCGCTCCAAACTCAACCTTGGTGTCCATGCTTCTTAATTTTCTTGGTCATGAGACAAAGAAATCCTGGTAATAACTCAGACAACAAGGCTGCATTTGGATGACAATAACTTCTTGAATATAACAACACAAGCACAGGTAACAACAGTCAAAATAGAGAAATTTAAAACTTTTGTGCATCAAAGGACACTCTCAGCAGAGTGAAAAGGCAACCCATGGAATGGGAGAAAATATTTCCAAACCATATTATATCTGATAAGGGATTAATATACAGATTATATAAAGAACTTCTACAACTAAACAACAAAAAGAAATAAAATAACCCAATGAATAAAAGGGCAAAGTATTTGGATAGATATTTATCTGAAGGAGGCATATAAATGGCCAATAAGCATGTGAAAAGATGCTCAACATTACTAATCATAAGGGAAGTGAAAATCAAAACCAAAAGAAATGCCACTTCATACACATGAGGATTGGTATTTAAAAAATAAAACCAAACAAAATAACAAATGTTGGCCAGGATGTAGAAAAATTAGAACTTTTGTGCATTGCTGGTGGGAATAAAAAATTAAACAGCTGCTAGGGAAAACAGTATGTAGGTTTCTCAAAAACTTAAACAGAGTCTGGGTACGGTGGTCCACGCTTGTAATCCCAGCACTTTGGTGGATGGCCAAGGTGGATGTATCACGAGGTCAAGAGATTGATACCCAAGGTCAAGAGATCCAGACATTTCTGGCCAGCATGGTGAAACCCCATCTCTACTAAAAATACAAAAATTAGCTGGTCATGGTGGCACATGCCTGTAGTCCCAGCTACTCAGGAGACTGAGACAGGATAATCGCTTGAACCCAAGAGGTGGAGGTTGCAGTGAGCCAAGATCACGTCACTGCCCTACAGCCTTGTGACAGCAAGATTCCATCTAAAAAAAAAAAAAAAAAAAACAAAGAACAACAAACAAACAAACAAAAACCAGAGAAGTACTACCTACATGATTAACAATTCTACATCTGGGTATTTCTAAAGAATAGAAAGTGAGATCTCAAACAGATTATCATATACCACCCATGTCCATCACATATTTTGTATTACTCAAAATAGCCAAGAGGTAGAAACAACCCAGATATCCTTCAATGGATGCATGAATAAATGCAATGTGGTTATTTCCCTAAAATGGAATATTATTCTGCCTTAAAAAAATGAAATCCTGCAACATGCATGGATGAAACTTGAGGACATGCTAAATGAAATAAGCCAGTAACTGAAGGATAAATATTGTATAATTCCACTTATATTAGCTACCTACAATAGTTGAAATATTCAAGACAAAGTAGAATGGTGGGAAGAGAGGATGGGGAATTATTGTTTAATGAGATGGAGTTTTAGTTGGGAAGGATGAAAGTTCTTGAGATGGATAGTGGTGATGATTGTGACACTGATGCTTGTGAAACTGCCATTGCAAAACTGTTAACTGAGATAGTGAAGGAGATCTGAACTAACCAACTCCATCTTGCTTCTAACCTTCAAGCTGTCCTTGTTCATTCCTAAGTGTAAGATGAACTAACTTTGGCAGGAGCTTAGTTTATAGTTTAAAACAAAGATGATAACAGCCCTTTTCCAAAACAACCCCCTTCTTGCCTGGGGACTAGACTGCCTTTGTAGGACTAACAAATTAGCCAAAAGATTAGAAATTATGGTATAGGAGTCATGCAGCTGGAGGCTACAAGATTCTGACCCTTCCCAAATTGTTCTTGGGGATAACATCACTATTGTAAAGCCTAAGATCATTTCTTGAGATATTTTACAGACCTCACACTTGATGGATCAGCTGGCACCACCCAGATCAATAACCTGGCTCATTTGATCTTGTGGCCTCCACTCAGGAGCTCACTCAGCACAAGACAATTTCAACTCCCTATGATTTCATCTTCGACCTAACCAATCAGCACTGTTGACTCACTGGCTGCCCACCACCCACCAAATTATCCTTAAAAACCTCTATCCCTGAATGCTTGGAGAGACTGATCTAAGTACTAATAAAACTCTATTCTTCTACACAGCTGGCTCTGCATTAATTATTCTTTCTCTGTTGCAATTCCCCTGTCTTGATAAATAGAATCTGTCTAGGCAGTGGGCACCATGAACCCGTTGAGCTGTTACAGTTGCACAACAGTATGACTACATTTACTGCCACTGAACTCTACACTTAAAAATAGTTGAAGCTGTAAACGTTATTTTATATATATTTTATAATTCAAAGTTTATGTAGTTATTGAGTTGCAGGGCTGGTGTAAATTATTACGAAGCAGTAACACAGGTCTTAAACATCGATGCTTTTTAAAAGTACAGATCTTCTCAACTTCAACACTAATTGCAAAATAGTATCCTGGATTTTGAATTCTTCTTCTTATCATGGATGGGCCATGTGGCTAAATTTACCCTACCTTCTTCCATCAGTTTTACTGGCTTAGCCCTACTCCAGCTTAGTATGCTGGAATTTGACAAGAAAAAAAGTCTTCAGGGTCAAGGGTCAAGGTTTCGTACTAGCTTTCACAAGCATCAAGGTCTGTGGCTGCACTTTAGAGGGGAACTTGCCTGCTTTTAATAGGACCCTGGCCTGTTGGAGGCCCAGTGTGCTCTACCATGCCCTGATGACTACCGCTCTTCTGTCAGGCTGGTTTTGATTCTTCTTCCTATTTCATGACCTTCCGTTTGGGTTCCTAACACACCAGTCTTCAAAAGATTTGCCATATACCATATGTTCTTACTTTCATAGGCCTCAGCACATAGATATCTGAAGATCATATTCTGGTGAATTTAATATTTTTTTCATGGAATATATTTGAATGGAAGTGAGTGCTTTTTAGGGCTTTCTTTTCCTTCCTCAGTCCCAGACCTAGCAGTTCCTGTTAATTGGAAACCATTACATGTGTAGCTGACACAGCATCTCACAATTTCCCTGGACATATAACTCAGGAACTTGGGTATGCCTTCACTTATCTTGCTCAATAGCTTCCACGGTCTTCTCTCTTCTTAGAAGAAGGAGGCCGGGCACGGTGGCTCAAGCCTGTAATCCCAGCACTTTGGGAGGCCGAGACAGGCGGATCACGAGGTCAGGAGATCGAGACCATCCTGGCTAACCCTGTGAAACCCCGTCTCTACTAAAAAAAATACAAAAAACTAGCCGGGCGAGGTGGCGGGCGCCTGTAGTCCTAGCTACTCGGGAGGCTGAGGCAGGAGAATGGTGTAAACCCAGGAGGCGGAGCTTGCAGTGAGCTGAGATCCGGCCACTGCACTCCAGCCTGGGCCACAGAGCGAGACTCTGCCTCAAAAAAAAAAAAAAAAAAAAAAAAAGAAAAAGAAGAACGAGAGAGACAGGAAGAGAAAGAGACCAAGAGAGAAAGAGAGAGAGAAGGAGGTGTGGGGGAAGGAAGCTGAAGCCCAGGGAAACACACATTTTACACAAACACAGATTATGAGCTTCCTGGTTTCCTTAAATGTCAGCTACTCATGAGTCTCTTGAAGCCCTCCATTGATTTCACATGGAAGTAGGTCAGGGCTGTTTTTAACTGGAGAAGCCTCATGCTGCAGATTTCATTTAAGTGTGAGGAGTGAATATTAAAAATTGATGTGCAAAACAAACCTCTGCTTAATTAGCATCTGGATAAAGTCTTTACTAGGAAAGCCATTAATTTTGAAAAATGAGAAAATTGACGATGAAGTCATTTGTGTCTGTAGCCTTTCACATATAAAAAACATTATGGATAGTCACTTTTCATCCATTGCCTTCTCTATGCTAGCTCATCTGTATTTAGGAGGTTAGCATTCCTTCCTTCTATGCATTTGTGGTTACACACATGTTTTAAAATAACATTTGAGTGTTTTATCTGACATTACATTTTTCAATTGCTAACCTTAATTTTTTTCATCTCAAGTAATCACTTCAAAAGAAAATGAGATTCTTCTACTTGAATGTACTTAGAAACAACACTTCACAAATCATATTTTTTAACAGTCTTCCATCTACATACTAATTATTTTTGATATTAAGTACTTCAACTATTCTTGGTTTCCACTTAATGATTTGGTTAATACCTATAGCTTTTT
The DNA here is from genome assembly GCF_002776525.5 of Piliocolobus tephrosceles. Classification (NCBI taxonomy): domain Eukaryota; kingdom Metazoa; phylum Chordata; class Mammalia; order Primates; family Cercopithecidae; genus Piliocolobus; species Piliocolobus tephrosceles. Next base: position 112,053,907 of record NC_045444.1, on the reverse strand, counting down.
GGAAGCAAAATTTTTATTTTAAAAGATACATTGTTTGTAACCAGGAAATTTTTAAAAATTACATTTGAAAAATACTTCGACAACCCTGTGATATTGAAGCTTTTTCTTCTGCTGGTAAATCGTTTTTCACCATCATGGTGTCATGCTGCTCAGCCCTTTGTACAATAAAGATGACCTCTTTGTTTTCAGAGTTATTCTTTGTGGGGCAAGGGTACTGGGCTGCATTGGATGTGAAGGCCCTCCAGCTTCAAGGCTTAGATAGCATTCAGCAGCCTTAAAACATCCTGCCTCCTGTGGGAACAGAGAATGGCTTGCATTCTCTCCAATTCTTTATGCTCCTAACCTCAGGTCGTAGAATGATTCACTTAAGATGTCAGATTCTTTACCCAAACCTAACTGAAGAGAGAGTTATGCAAACAACAACATGGAACCTCTGAAAATTTATTTCATTTCAACCTTACTTTATCTTTTACTAAAATATTTATTCTTTTTACATGTATCCAAAGGTTAAACAATCACCTTTTATAGTTGCATAGCAATGAGCATTTACAAGGTATTTTCCTGTGCATAATTTCCTTTAAATTGTCACAACAATCCTATGAGGTAAATATTTAAAAACTAAGACTCGCAAAGTTTGACTTTTCCTAAAAGAACGGCTGTTATTTGATCCAGCATTCCTGCTACTGGGTATCTACACAGAGGAAAGCTAGTGATTATATAAAAAGGATACTTGCACATCCATGTTTATAGCAGCGCAATTCACAATTACAAAAATATGGAAATGGCCCAAATGTCCACCAATCAACAAGTGGATAAAGAAATTGTGGCACATGCACACACACACACACATACACACACACACACATGCATGCACACCTTGGAATACTATTTAGCCATAAAAAAGAATTAAATAACAGGATTCGCAGTGACTTAGATGGAATCAGAGACCATTATCATTAGTGAAGTAACTCAAGATTGGAAAAACAAACATCGTATGTCCTCACTCATAAGTGGGAGCTAAGCTATGAGGATACAAAGGCATAAGAATGATACAGTGGACTTTGGGGACTCAGGAGAAAGGGTGGGAGGGGGTGAATGATAAAAAGACTACAAATTGGGTACAGTGTATACTACTTGGGTGATAGGCACACCAAAATCTCAAATATCGCCACTAAAGGACTTATTCACATAACCAACACCACCTGTTTCCAAAATCTACAGATTTTTTTTTTTTTTAAAGAACAGCTGTTAGATGGCAGATTTATTTTTTAACCCCAGGACATTAAAATCCTATGTCTGTCTTTTTTTTTTTTTTTCCCCACATATACAAATACCAAATAACCTTCCACTCTATCTTCCACTATAAGGAGGTTGTTTTTTAAGCTGGTTAAACAAAGGATTTTTTTAAACAAAGATATAAAAATGAAGGTACACTTTTATTCTTACTCTACTTTTCATCTTCTGAAAATTAAACTGCAAATGGACTGTATTTAATACCATATGCAATCTAGCTAATAATTTTGCTGTCAACAATGTGATATTCATTAATCTTGCTGTTTGTTCTTTGCTTTCCCCAATCAGTAATGGGACTGACTTCTCTTTTCAGTATTATATATAAGAATCATCTAAACCTGGATTCTCCATTGATATTTCTTGAAACACTTGGTTCCTAAATATCTTAACTACTGCTGATCTTGGCATTCTTTGCAAAGCTGAGATTAAAATCAATATTGGTTAATCATGGTAATTCTATTGCATGGTGCTATTTCTTAAAAGTTATCTTTAGAAAAATCAATAAATCCACAAATATAAACAGATTATGCAAAATTCAGTCATAGGGACCGTGGACATTCACAAAAGCTATAAACCATCCCTGCCCTCAAAAACTTACCATTTAATTAGTAAGGTCAGATGCATATTTATTCACTCAAATGGTTGAACACATACTGAGCATACACTTTATGCCAGAAAATGTGCTATCTACTGCAATAAAAAACTCAGTATGTGTCCTAATAATTTAGTGGGTGAGACAAACATTTAAACACATAAATACAACACTGTCAGTCATATGTCAGAAGAACCTTTTTACAAAAATGAAGGAGCAGAGTTCCCTAAAAAAGGAAGCAGAGGGGACACAGTTTTAAAATGATTACTAATGAGGATAACATATTGCATGGAAATAAACAGGAAAATCTTAACATGTTAGGCAAGAGTGCGGCCCCAGCTACTTGGGAGGCTGATGCAGGAGGATTGCTTGAGGCCAGAAGTTGGAGGCTGTAGGGCACTGTGAACATGTCTGTGAATCACCACTGCACTCTAGCCTGGGCAACATAGCCAGAGCCCATCTCTTTAAAAAATATATAGAATTATTTACATAGAATAATCAACAATATCAGATGTTTCATGAAGGTTTAAAAGAATCAGGAGAGGAAAAATGTTAGAACCAGAGCCCAATTAGGAAGCCTCATGTAACTCTGAGGTGAGTAGAAGAGGAAGCCAGGTTGTAGGAAATTAAGGCTGGAATAAGGGAGAAGAAATGGAGGCAAGTACAGCACATTCACTTAAGTGGATTGGCCATGGAAGCTAAATGGAGAACCATGGCTGGACATAGAATCCAGCTTCTGTTTTAGGAAACATCAGTGGGCAATTTGATTATGGTTTATATTAAAGAGCCATACACACAGCTTGGTTCAGATGCCAAAATGAATTCTGCAGGCTACAAGTGAGATTATCAATTATCCAAAGAAAAACAACTGTGAGGTAGTCTGCTTTAATTTCTTAGGTTTAAAACTCCTCTTTGACCATTTCAACATTGACAAAAAGCTTTCATTAATTTGATACATATCTCTTGTCATTAATTATTGGTAAGTGGTTAATAACTAATGGTCAAAAGAAAGTTGTCTGTAGATATAGATACAATTTTGATGTACAGAATGTGTAACTTAAATAGAGCAGTATTTTATTTCAGCTCTAATCCTTCTTTTGGGGGCTACTAACAACTAAATCCTTTTGCATCCTTCTAGTTTTTGGGAATCTAGATTTCTTAGTTGTGACATGGGAATAAAAAGATGCATTAGAATTATCCACCCATAGCACTGTGGTTGGATCCAGGGTTGGACAATACATGAATACACCAATCTCTACTGTATGACTGCTTCTAGCTATTGTTTTCCCATCTTTATTCTTTCTTACCTTAATTATATAAGTTCCATCTACAAAAAGAAAAGCAAAACATAGGAAAATGCTATTTTATTGAATATAACTGAAAGTTGACCAGTAGAACATGTATAGGAAAGTTTTTCCTCCATTATCAATTATCAGAAGAATATTACAGACTTCTGGATTGGAATTTTTTCCTTTCAGTTCAGCTGTTCTGGATTCCTTTCTAAGCCAGCTGTAGCTGACTAGACAGTGCACGCTGCTTAATGATCCACGTAACTAACACTCCTTACTTCCCTCTTAGATTCCTTAATATTTTTACTCTGTCCATTTGGAAACAGCAATAGCCCAGATTTTTCAGTTGATTGGTTATTCTGCTAGGAGTGGAACATTTAATTAACCTAGCTCCCACCAGCAACAACGATAATGAGTTTGCTTCCACCAAGAAATACCATGCACCACTACAGATATTTAATTAAATTTGGGATTTTCATCCATTTACCGAATTCCAAAAAAATCTTTTTATCAAGAACTGAGAAAAGTTTTTCAAATATTTTATAACTAAAACCCATTTTTTTTTTAACCAGGGAACACACATATTCAAGACCTCCAGTCACATAATGATAGTTTTGTAGATTTATGCAATGTCATTCCAAAGAAGATGTTAAATGACCTATTTGAATGTTTTTATTTTATTATTTTTTTTAAGACAGAGTTTCACTGTGTCACCCAGGCTGGAATGCAGCGGCATGATCTCGGCTCACTGTAACCTCTGCCTCTGGGGTTCAAGCAATTCTCCTGCCTCAGCCTCCTGAGTACCTAGGATTGCAGGCACCCACCACCACACCCAACTAATTTTTGTATTTTTAGTAGAGATGGGGTTTCACCATGTTGGCCAGGCTGAGTAGTTAGGATTGCAGGCACCCACCACCACACCTGACTAATTTTTGTATTTTTAGTAGAGATGGGGTTTCACCATGTTGGCCAGGCTGATCTCAAACTCCTGACCTCAAGTAATATACCTGCCTCAGCCTCCCAAAGTGCTGGGATTACAGGTGTCAGCCACCACACCCAGTCATTGAACGTGTTTTTATTCTCTTTACAATTTTTGATCAATAATGCATAATGTTAAGCAGATTGAAATTTCTTCTTTAAAATGTTATTTTCTTTTTTTTTTTAAAAAAAGATATCTTTCTTTCTACAAAGGTAGAAAAGAGATCAATTTTCGCAGCTCATTCATTCGTACAGAAACTGACGATGATTTGACCTTACAAAATGGTCCAAATTTAAATGCTTGATGGGTATATTCTTTATATCTTTCCCTCCAATAAATCTGCCTGGAATGGAATGGCCATTCTTTCAAACATGCACTTAAGAGCAGAAGCAATGAATTCAGCATTCAGCATAGCTGCTATTTTGCTGAATGACTATATTGATTTTAATGTGGAATATTCTAAGTCAAACATAGAAGCTGATTTTTGTTTTTTCACTTAATGGTCAAACATTTCTTACATGGCTTTTTTCCCTAAAGTTCAATAGCCTTCTTCAGTGACTGTGCCTATTAATTCAATGAGTTCAATAAATATTTATCATGTACCAACTTGGGAAAAGATTATATTGGATCAAATATTACAAAAAGTAAAATGATGAAAAGGTTTGTAGCTTGTTTTCCCTGGTCCTTCGTCTCAATAGAGAGAATCAGATAGAAATAATCTTTATAATGCATTGGAATAAGTCTCATATCATTACCAAAATTTGAAAAAATGTACTCAAAGACAATAGCATAAGGAAAACACCACAGAGAAATTGGTTCACTGAGTTGGGAGTCAAGGATTAGGCTGACATGTTTTTCATTAAGTTTCTGGCGAAGTCCTTTCAGTAAGTGAGAACAACGTCAGAAGGAAAGTCTCAGAAGGAGGAAGTGGGTCTCCCTTTGGAGATGTATAGATAGCCAGTAATCTGAAGAAGCCCCATACAAGAAGCCAGGCCAGAAGGGACTCAGTTTTAGCATCTAATATTTTCATGTGAAAAGTGAGAAAACTAAGACAAAGGCAAACTGACTTATTTAAGGTCTCAAAGCTTGTTAATGGAAACCACCTTTTGTGACATCCAGCCTTATGCTAAGCTTCAACATCATATTTAATTAGAATGTAGGACACGCCTAGGGTAACATGATGTAGCCAGTAGGAACTCACTTATACTGAATATTTAATTACTTATTGTTCTCAAAGTGTCAAGAATACATGATAGTCTCTAAAAAACAACAACAACAACAACAACAACAAAAAAAAAACAGAAATTAAATGTTTATTTCAAGTAACAGAACAGGATGGAAAAATCAGTTCTAGTATTTTTCACGTGTGTAAAATTAAATACTACTGAGGGAATCTTGGTTTAAAAAAGACTGGTATAACAATTTCTGAATTGAAAATGTTTCTGCATTTTTACATCTAAAGCAGGTAGGGTTCTTCTTAATGGAGAGAATTGCTGATTAAATTGGTGACATGAAATTGCACTTAAAGATTCAGCAGCCAGAGAATATAAACACGGGGGATAAACACGTCTGCCTGCATCAATCAAGGACAGCTGCAGTCTACCCCTAAAAAGGTGAGCAATTATTTATGAAATTATGTCTTCTTCAGTGATTCTATATTGCAATTCTAGGATAAACTAAATGAGAGAAACAGACAATGTCATGGTCCCAATTAACCAAGGAGCCACACGAATTTTCAAAATCAAGGAATTTTAGTTATATTCTATTTAACCTCATCCTGAAAAAAATCCCTTCACTTTAAAAACAATAGGTCAACTTGTTCTTGAAGAATTGTATTTTTAAAAAATTGTAAAGATGAGTTTCTAATTCTGTCAAGTACATAGTGCCACAAATGTAAAGAGAAAAGAGGTAGTGCTAAGAAGCATAGGGCCCCTTGGAGTTGCTTTGTCTGTTTTACCCCAGTCAGTTTTCAGATTAGTGCTGCTAAAGTGCTCATTGCTTTGGTGCATTGGCTGGAGTTTTGGATTAATCTACTATTTTCCCCTTGGAGTAGCCATGGGCCATCAAACTTCTGCATAGTTATGGCCAAGATGCAAGCACTGAGGACAAAAGCCCTGAATCCCTGGATAGTAGCTCAGTACTCCATATCTGACAGACCAAAGAAACCTCCACATACACCCTTAAGTTATGCTTAGAGGCACTGAGGTGAGCCCTCATCTCTTTTTATCAAAGAAACCTGAACATATATCCTTAAGTTATGCTTAGAGGCACTAAGGTGAGCACTCACATCTTTTTACTTAGGTCATTTAGGCGATTCTGAGGCCCACTGGGCAGACCACATGCCTTTAGGGGCAGCTCAGAAACCTGGGGTACAGAGCTCCTTGCAGTAACGGAGATATTCCAAAGTGAGTTTTGAAGGGTGCCCAAAAGATTTCTCACCACCTTCCTAAATTGATGCCAATCATTAAGTAGTTCATGCCATTTGTGTACATATTAGGCTTTCTTTCATTAAGCAGATATCCCTGAGAATAACATCATGAGCCCTTAGACTTTTGATGAAAATTGGTGAATTTTGGAGAGATTGATCAAGTATAGATAAGGTATCATTAAGTCAAAGAAACTCTAGAGGCAAATAATCGGGGTTCAAATCCCAGATTTATTCCCCATGTGACTGCGAGAGTTGTGCCTCAGTTTCTTCCATCTTTAAAACGGCAAGGTCAATATTACATGCCTCAGAATACTGCTACGAGGACCAAATACTTGTAAATTTCTTAGAAAGTTCTGGTACAGAGTAAAGGGCATTGAAGTTTAAGTATATGCCACTATTATTATGGAGGTGTTCTCGAGGAAGGGGATGGCCACTGCTGCCTTCTTCCACATCCTTACCATTAGTTTCTTTGATGCTCCCACTCTGGGCTTAGTTGGTCTTGCCCTTGTTCCTGAGACAAATCTGTTTGAGCCCAAGGTACTTTGTGAGAATCTTACTACCTTATTCCTCATTAGCATTGTGAGCCCCAATTTCTCAGCTCCTTGGCCCAGTCATGAACGCCAGAGCCCCAGATTGCCAGTAATGCTCTCATTCCGTCCTTTCAGTGCCCCACAAGAAAGATTTCCATTCTCTCCTTTTGCCTGTGACTTACACTGTTCCCTCTGCTCTCCCACACTGACTAGAGAGTGTCCTCTGAGATAGCACACCTTTGTTCTGAGTCACAGCCCCATCTGGAGGGCCCGCCATGCTCTGGCTAGTCCTCCCCCTACAAAACCCTGGACTCATCTGGATGGACTTCTGAGGTGAGGACTGCTGCCAGCCAGTCTTAGGTTTCTTCCTTGCCTTCTGGACCAGCAGCACCAGCTCCTGTCTGAAGCAGCTTTTATCAGTGGTTCTCAAACTCAAGTATTGAGGAATTCTGATGAAGAAAGTGGCACACACTCAGCACGACTACGATGGAGATGCTAAGACAAGGATAGATGTGATTCACAGATTGCCCACCATGTATTCCATTCTTAAACTCTCAAGGTCTCTGGGAGAATCCACAGGTAGTGAAATTGTTATCTCTTTTGAATCTGCATTACTCTGGTCTGTCCTCGTTGCAAGCTGCCAACTAATCAGTAACTTAGTCAAGGAAAGGAAAACAACAGTCAATCATTTTGAGTTGCCTGTTACACTTTCTCCTGTCTCTATTCTTTTGCTTACCTAAATTATCTTTTAACCTTGTTGGATGAAAGCAATAGTTTCTTGAATACAAGTAAATGGTGATGCTAACATTTAACCATATGTCCCCAGGTTATTGTTTAATTGAAGGCATTATGGAAAGATTCTGAGAGCCCCTTTGACAGCATCTAATGGTGTCTTTCTATTTTCCTTGAGAGTCAAAAATAAATAGCAATTTGATTTGTCCGTCTGATTTTTTGATTATTCATTTGTATTACCTGCATTTTTCCTCCTTTCCATTTATGTAAAGTAAAATATTGAGGTTAATATAACTCAGGGGCATCCCTTTCTCTGCAGAGTTGATGCATGGTTACTAGCACATGTGAAATAATTCAATCATTGGCTCCCTAAAAGCTAAGAAGAGCCCTGACCACTCTCCCATGTACAAGCTTTGTTTTAGAAGTACACAAATCTCGTTTTTGGAGTTGGATGGGGAAGTCTGTGACATATAGTACACAGACTGATTCTAACAGATGGATTTTTCTTGAAATAGCTTCATTAGTTAATCATTTCTTTTGCATATACTTTTTTCCTAGTTAATTGGCATAGCTGCCAGCTGGAGCTGTTAAGGATCCTCCAAAGAAGCTGATAGGTAGGGAGAAAACCCAATTGTCTCACCAATTCGAAGATGAAATCTCTATTAATTTCACAATACCCACTATGTGTTTTTAAAGTAAAATGTTTAAAATAATATTTTCTCTTATTCTAAACACCTTATTTGATCTGTGTGAAAACCAAATCAATCAATGAATTATCTGGAAGAAACTTTAAACTTTAGTAAATTATCTAGACTAGGGTTTTACAACCTTAGCAGTATTGACATTGTAGACCAGATCATTCTTTGTGTCTGTGTGGGGTCGGGTGGCAGTCTTGTTCTTTATATGCTATTAAGAAGCATCTCTAGCTTTTACCCAATAGATGTCAGTAACGCCCCCAGCTGTAACAACCAATAACATCTCTAGACATTGCCAAATATCCTGGGGTACAAAATTGCCCTAGTTGACAACTGCTCTAGAAATAGATTATTCCTAGCTTTAAATTCAACTATTAAAATAATTTTATGTATGTAGGTACATACGCAGGCATATAACTCCAGACACGCCTAATATATTAGAAATGACTGCCTTTCACTTAGGCAATTAAAATGTTTGGGGGCAATTATTGAAGTAGCTAGTATTTTCGTAAGTCTCTAGGTAAAGGCAAAAAAGAGAATTCGTTACTTGTAACTACCAATAGATATTAATCATCTAAAAAAATGCCATTGTCATTTTCATTATCAAAAGTATTGAGGGTTTCTTTTCCTTTAAGGAAAGTTCTCAGTATGACTGTATGAATAGATAAATTAAAAACAAAATCATGTAGAGGCATTATTTGAGATGTAACTGATTAATTATCAGCTTAGGTGCCTAAGGAATTTTTAAATAAGGGAAAGAAATGTAATTTAATGAAATGGACTTAGAAAAAAAAAACGAATCTGGGTCTGTTTTGACTTTACTATGCACTTGTGAATTGATTTGGGACTCATAAAAGGGTTATTCAGATAGATAAATTTCCTGGTCTTTGAAATTCAGTAGCAAAAGTAATATTCACCACCTTAGCGACTTTTCTGTAAGTTATATTGATGGATCTAGGAAGAGTACCACAGAAATAAGATGTAAATCGCCATGACTTTTAAAAGGAAAACAATGGGCCTATTCTCATTTATAGTAATGGTAAAAATATAAGAACACGAAGTATACAAAGAGAATCATTTTTTATGTCAAAGAATATCCTAAATTCTAATCAAACTGCTTTCTTTCCAACTAGAGGTTTTCTAATGGGAATTTGCTCAAGAAGGTTTTTTTGTTTGTTCGTTTCTTTGTTTGTTTGTTTTGAGACGGAGTCCCGCTCTGTCACCCAGGCTGGAAGGCAGTGGCATGATCGGGCTCACTGCAAGCTCGCCTCCCGGGTTCATACCATTCTCCTGCCTCAGCCTCCCGAGTAGCTGGCACTAAAGGTGCCCGCTACCATGCCCGGCTATATATATATTTTGTATTTTTAGTAGAGATGGGGTTTCACAGTGTTAGCCAGGATGGTCTCATCTCCTGACCTCGTGATCCGCCCACCTCGGCCTCCCAAAGTGCTGGGATTATAGGCGTGAGCCACCACGCCTGGTCTTAAGAAGTGTTTTTAAGTTTTAACATTTATCAATTGCATGTTTGAATGTTTAATTCCGCCCCCCAAACCCCTGGTATTCACCTAAAAATTCCATTATGGTCTCTGTTTTCACCGTTTGACTTTCCAGGGCCATTGTAGGAATTTAGATTTTTTACTTTTCTTTTTTTTTAAACACTCTTCTTTTAAATAGGAATATAACATTTCCTATTTAAAAATGTTATATTGTGCAGATTGTCATTTTTAATTCTTTCAGCTTACATTCAAGATACACTATCTGGCTTAGTGTGGCAAAAGTGAATTAACACAGTTTGCATGTTAAGATTGCAACTCAAAGGCCTCAAGACCACGTACTTGGTGTGTTGTGTGCACATACCTAAAATTCCATAGTGGTCCCTATTTTCACTGTTCAACTTTCCAGGACCACTGCAAGAATTTAGATTTTATACCTTATTTTTCAAAGCCACTCTTCTTTTAAATAGGAAATGGTATATTTTGCAGACTGCCATTTTTAATACCTTCAGGATACGCTATTTGACTTAGCACCGCAAAAGTGAACTAACACATTTTGCATGCTAAGATTTCAACTCCAAGGCCTCAAGACCCCGTGCTCTGTGCGTTACCCGCACACAATGGACTTCACCCTGGTTGTAAGCCTGGCACTGGGCTCTGGGGCTCAGGCAGGCCCTGCACACTTACTCTCTGCAGACTCTTTGGAGCGCCGGCCACTGGACGACTTGCGCAGCAGGCTGCGGCCGGAGGAGAACAGGCTGGTCAGTTCCTCCAGCGGGCTCGTGGGTGTCCGGGACCGGGAGCCGCCCGGGGCAGCCCCATAGGTGTTCACCGCGGCGTTGACCATCTTGGCCCCATCTTGCGACACGGGTCTGGGGGTCGAGTGAGGCACTGAAGGAGAGCTCCTTGAGAGGCTGCCCGAATGCACAGCGTCATAAGGGGGAGGCCTTTTGAGGCTCAGGGGAGTCAGGGACCTCCCCATGCTGACGGGGGAGGGAGAGGTGGAGTGGCTTTTAGGGTAGCCGTGGGGAGACTGGGTTCGGTACAGCGTGGACGGCGGCGGGGGCGACGAGGAGAGTGCAGGGGTGGCAGAGGCAGGTCCCAGGGCCGCGGCCTGCTCTTTCTCCAGTTTCGCATGGCTGGGGACGTGGGACGGCAGCGCGGAGGGTGACGCCCCCGCCGGCTGTTTCATGTAAGACACGTTTTCCAGCACGGGAAGCTTCGTGACCTCCAGAGGGGTGAGCGGGGACTCGTCGGAATTGGGGGAGCAATGTACAGGGGCGGGGGGGAATACCAGCAGCGGGGGTCTGTGAGAAAGCAGGTTGGGGAAGGGCGGGGGGATGTCACAAAGCAGCCCCTTGGGGGGGCATGGCACTGAGGCCTTGGCAAAGTCCAAGTCAGGCACCGTGGGAGTAGCACACTGCGAAGAACAGCTGTGATGGTCAAAGTCACATTTGGTGTCTTGGCCCAAGTCGTCAAAGATGGGGTACTTCATTTCCTCGTAGACAGCCTCGCTCTGGTCGTCGTCCTCCTTCCTGAAGTCTCTGAGAATGTTCCCCACCATCTCGATGTACACGGGCTCCTCTTCCTCGGGGTCTCCCGCGGGGCTGCCCATATGGGACAGGGAGGAGTCCCGCGGCAGCGACGTCCTCCGGGGCCCGTGCTTTCTGATGTACGTTTCATCGAAAGATGTGCTCAGCTGAGTGTTCGGATTCCGCTTCGGTTTGGGAGGAGGGATCTTCTTGGAATATTCATCACTGTGGGGTCTTGGTTTAGCTGACACTAAAAGAAGAAAAAAACGTAGTGGAATAGATGAGTATAATAGGAGAGTTTTCAGAAATGATTTGCATGTGGGTTTACTACAATAAACTTTAGACCAGAGGGGTAGACAGCTTCATTCTTAGTTTGAGGTTCAGAGTAAAAATCAACCAAAGAGTCAAGCATTTTCCATATTTAGAAAACTTGATGGTGGAATAATAGTCATCTTTAAACTGATATTCATAATCTAACACTGATAAATGCATTAAAACCAGGACTGTTCACTCCTTTCCCTTAGAATGCCTAAATAGAAGCTTTCAGATGAAACATATTGGATAAAAGCAATCATAAATTTTGTGAAAACTAACCTGCATGAATTGAGAAAGAAATGCAGGAGGGGGAAAAAAAAAACAACTAGAGTCTCTGTTGGCACTATTGGTCAAAAATACCATACAGATTGCACCCTTTTACTGATGTGGTTTTTGCAGGTGAACACATCTTGCCTGCATTTAGGATAAAAATTTCCCAGCCTGCTAGACTTAAAATCTGTCTTGGTTCAAATAAATAGCTTCCATACAGATGGGTCTGATATTTCAGGGGAAATTGATGTGAAAATCTTATGAGGCTAGACAAGTTAATCTTTAAATCTCCAGGTATTGTTGATTATGGTGTATTTGCCTGCTTTTGTTCTTAAGATCTCTTATGATATTCCAAGTGCTGTCTCGGAATGAATTTATTAGGTATGTTCCACTGACACATCAGAATGCCCTCGAGAGTTTTAAAAGAGAATAACTCAGGGAATGATGTGTAAGTTTCAAGAATAACTTCTGGAAACTCATAACAGATATGTGTACCAAAGCATTGCACAGCCTGCTGGAAGACCCTTTATTGACAAAACATAAACTTCTGACACCATACAATAGCATGGAGGAGGCTAGCAAATGCCTGTGACTAAAATCAATTGTTTAGCATGAAAGGAAGGTAGTTGAATCTTGTTATTATCTCATTGTGTTGATATATGATTACTGAGATCATCTTTATTATGCAATGTAGCAGAATGTGGTTGCTTACAGAAGATGATAGCATATAGTGTGAGTTGGCAGTGCAGCTTAGAGTTGTAAGACTATGAGGAGCTAACAGGCTAAAGAGAAGGGTCTCAAGGCACAAATGGGGAAACACTTGAATGTTCCTTTTTTTTTTTAACTTTAACTGGCCTAATTTATATACAAGAGTTTTACTAAAACGTCGTAAAGGAGCTGAAAATGATTAAGGATAAGCTAGATGGCTGCTCCACCCATCAACCGAGCCTTCAGCAATGGGGAACCAATCAAATATTCTAGCAGCGACTATGTATTTCACCTTTCTAGATCATTCCTGTTTCAACTATTTTGTTCCAATGTGCCTATGATGATGGTTTTACTCACTACAACCAAACAGCTTTTTGAGGGGAAGGTTCGTAATGTGTCTAGAATTTCCATTAACCCATACTGGGTAGAACTAGATGTTATGTTCCAGGGGGACTGTAACAGTAAAGTCTTTTAATGCCCAAAGTGAAAAGCCTAGAGACAAAATGGGGTGAAAGTTACACAGTCAATCTTTTTAGGAGGGACCCAAAGCAATCAATAATTGTACCACCTAACTTGGCATATATTTTACTGGTTTTGAAATCTCAGTACATTAATTTTTGTATGATTTTAATAAGTCATCAGATTATATACAAAAGTCTGAGCCCCAGTAAAGTAAAACTATGAATCAGCGAACAAGGTTGACATAGTTTTGGTCAGGACTTGGAAGAACCAAAGCTCATCCAGACTATTTTTCTGAAACTTGTTTCCTGCCATTTTCAACAGCAAGAAATGACTGTAGACCAAATACAGGTTCTGGGAAATTATTTTCTACAATTATTGAGTTCTAGGGATTGAATGGAGTGGGGCTGAGGGAATTCTTTGAGGGCAGAGGACTAAAGAGTGAGGTGCTCTATGAAGGGAGGGCTAACCTAAGGCTAGAATTTAGTGTGTGTCCCTGAGATGGGTAATTTCATCATATGGAAATAATCACATTTAGAATTATGTTTTCATTTTTCACCCTCTTAAATTATAATTTACTTTCATTATCTTTGACCCTTCACTAAAGTCTGATACTCCAACATAGACTGTGGAGAGAAACAACAGGGTAAGAACTTAAGCATCTGCTAAGCCTATGCCTAGATAGCAGCACTGGATTTATGGGAGACTGCAGTGTGGGATGCCCAGGTAGTGAGGCTGTCAGTGGCAGATTTGGGCATGATACGGTATTCAGAGAAGCAACAGTTGATTAACAACATTGGCGACAACTTCTCTTTCCCACACAGATGAGAAGGTGGCCTTTGGAATGGAAGAGAGCTATGTTTGGATTTACTCCAATTGTGAGCAAATGCCATTTCATTTTGTTTGCCAAAAGAAACAGAAAAAAATTAAATAAAACCCCTCTATATCTATAAAATGATTTAAGAAAGAGAAGTTTCTATTGCAGAATGCAGCATACTTAGAATTAAGTAGAACAACTACTAATTGAGAAGGAATCTAGACAATCCGTTTACGAACAATTTCAATGACAAACCAAGTATAGATGTTGTATGACAAGGAAACAAAGTATAACATCTTATGGTGCCTGTGAGATTATCAGAGTTGACAGTTGCTATTGACTGAATTGGGTCCCCATTCTTCCACAAAAAAAGTCATCTGTTGAAGCCCTGACTTCCAAAGTGATGGTATTTGGAGATAGATCCTTTGGGAGATAATTAGGCTTGGATGAGGTCATGAGGGTAGGACCCTCATGATGTGATTGATTATAAGAAGAGACAGCAGAGTTCTCTCTTCTCTCTCTCTTCTCTCTCTCTCTCTTTCTGTGTGTGTGTGCATGCGTGTGCGCTTACGCCATATGAGAACAGAGAGAAAGCTTCAGTCTAATCAGTCTACAAGTCAAGTAGAGAGCCCTCAGCAGAAACTGACCATGCTACTATCTTGATTTTGAACTTTTAGCCCCAAGAATTGTGAGAAAATTTCTCGAATTTAAGCCACTCTCTAATTTTGTTACAGTAAAACAAGTTTAGTTACCTAATACAACATTATATTTATTAAGTCCTAATGTAAAAGACCTTTACAGATGAACAATGAACATTTTAATTTCATCCTCTGGCATTGGAAAACTTTAACTAACTTTGTTATTTTAGGATTAAACAACTCTTTCCAAGCCCCTTAAGTTTCTCCTGCTCCCTGTCCCCTACTTCCCTTAACTTTTACAACTATGTCACAGAGAGCACATTCTGGCTACATCTAGAGATGCTCATCCCATACATGGGCCAAGAGCACCCTTCCACCACATGGCTTGTCATGCTCACTCCTTTGATCTGACTCTCTGACTCTGGTTTCTAATTTGTGGAAGGCACTTACTACTTAAATCTGACCCATTCTCTGGATGTTTGCTGTTTGCTGTTTGTTTTGATACACTTACTCCTGTTTCATGCTGCTCTGCTTGTTCAGCCCACAAGCTGAAGTTAGTCTCTAGCCTGCCTTGCCAAGGGAATCCCTCTTTATCTAGGCAAGCTTCTTCCCTCTTCCCTTCCCTGCTGGTGAAGAGATCCTAATGTAAGCAGATTCATAAAGTTCAATCAATTTCCCCTCCGGTCCTTTCTCTTATTATTGATCCAACTTTAAAACGAAGGTGTGAGTGTGGGGTAAAATGGCTCATGCCTGTAATCCCAGTACCTTGGGAGGCGGAGGCAGGTGGATTACTTGAGGTCAGGAGTTCGAGACCAGCCTGGCCAACATGGTAAAACCCCATCTCTACCAAAAGTATAAAAATTAGCCAGGTGTGGTGGTGCATACCTATAATCCCAGCTATCTCAAGAGGCTGAAGCAGGAGAATCGCTTGAACCCAGGAGGCAGAGGTTGCAGTGACCCAAGATGGCACCACTGTACTCCAGCCTGGGTGACAGAGCGAGACTCTGTCTCAAAAAATAAATTAATTAATTAAATTAAATGAGGGTGTGAAGATGTTTCGAGAATAGACTCTTCAGTAAATTATAGATGATCAGGATGAATTAACAGATTCATTCTTTCAATATGGGGGCAGGGGCTTCTTTAAAAAAAAATCTGCTTTTCATTCCCTGACATCCATCCTTGTAATCTCATGGTTCTTTGTGGTAAATCAGAGGAAGAAACAAATTTGTTTCCAATAAACTAATTTTTCTTTTCATTTTCCATGAATCATCTGGTTTACCTTAGTGCAAGTATTGAGTAAATAATTTATATAACAATGAAAATGTGTTTCATCTGTCACTATCATGGGCGCTGTTTTAGAAGTGTATCTCCATAAGAAAAGTATGAAATTTCAGACAACATTGTCCCATAATTTATTCCAACTTAACCTCATTCTAGGAACTTAAAAATGTTTTTTAAAAAACCATTTTATTTAAAATGCCACTTCTTTATAAGGTAATTAGAAATAGTCTTGTGCTACATACATAGATGCTAAAATATTGTTAATAAAAGACAATAAAATGGCACTGCAAATTTCAACATTTAACCAAATTCAACCACAATAAAAAGGTGATTTTCATCACTCTTGAATACATTTTAAATTACTTCTAATAAGCCCAAAGATAGAAGCAATAATTCCTGTTAAGCTCCAGAACACAAGTTTTAATGCTTAAAATAGTATAATGACAGTAGCATTTAATAAGCAGAAAGTGACATTTTTGAAATGAGTTATGTGAGCACAAAGGTTATACATGGCTTTCAGTCATGCCCAGATGATCTTCCTTTCACAGTTAATTTTGGAAATTCACCACGTGCCTTGTCAACCTATCTTTAGGAAATACTTTTTTCCTTATTAAAAAGAAAGTGTAATGTAAAACCATGCTTTAGTATCTGTAGGTGTTCTTGACCCAAGAGGTGAAAAAAAAGAGATACAACAGAGGTTAGCCTTGTCCCTTCCTAGAAAGACTGTGGCCACAGAATCCCAGAATATAAAGGGCTCTTCGAGATATCCAGCCCAAATTCCACATATTACTAATGAACAAATATGAATTCCTTATTAACCACAGTATCTAAGAGAATCTCATAATTTAAATTTAATTTCACACCCTTTGAAACAAAGAAACCTGTAAAGGAAAAGGCTATGCAATTCATTATTTTGTATATGGCATAAATATCCTTTTAAACAGTCCTTTCCATAGCAGCACTATAACTTTGCATATCGTGTTTTAGAGTTATATTTAAATAAGTAATTCAAACAGGAAAATGTGAATCCATTGAAGGAAAATAACGTCTACACTGTGTGATACTGGAACTGGCTGATTCTGGAAGGTGAGAGACACATTTCCCACTTTCAGCAGAATGTGCTCACAATAACTCTTTTCACAACTTACAACTCCATGACTTTGAAGGGTATTTTTATTTTCACAGTCACAAGCCCCACAATACTATCCACCATTTTTTTTTTTTAATTAAGATGTTAAGGAATGGAAGTTGCAAACGACCTTAGTCTGTTTATAATAGGAACAAGAAAGTGTAATCATGCACAAAAAGGATTAGGTTTAAAGTTGTAGGACCTGTGTTACAGTACTGGATCTGGCGACAGTGAAAACAGAGAACGCAGATGAACATTTTGGTGGGACCAAATGAAGTAAGGCATGGAACTGGCTCAACAGTGTGGTCAGAAAGTCAAGTGGGACTGAAAGGGTCTTGCCTTAAACTAGAAGACATGATTCTAATCCCTTTTCTGCCTCAGTCAGGATGCAGAACATTGGCAAATTACTTTGAAGTGCATTTTTATTTACACTCACTTTTGCTATATATACAACAAGGGACTTTAATCAGAACTACTGTTCTTTAAAGTATTCATTTCAACTCACTAGTTGTAAAATAAAATTAGAGTTTGTGACCAGCATTTTAAAACAATAAATTAGAATAGGTCAGAAAATATGATTCCCTTTCATGGGAAAGAGCTAAAGGTTGCTTCTTGAAACAATATGTAAGTATATAGAAATTCCCTAAGCCACACATATTCTTATAGGTCATGATCAAGAATGTTTGGAAAACTCTAAACCAGAACACTTGTGGCTGAAAGTCTCCAGTAACTGATCTATAAATTCTTTTTCTCCCTATACCTACATATGTTCTCATTCAGTAAGAGGTGGAGTCTATTTCTTCTCCCCTTGATTCTGGCAGCTTCCACTTTCTCCCAAGGAAAGCAAGCCACTAAGTCATAAATCTGACCACTCAAAAGATCGCCATGCTGTAAGGAAGCTCAAGCTATCAATGGGGAAAAGAACCAAGAAATGGAATCAATCATGAAAATGAAACCCTAGCCATACAACTTCAGTAAAGCTGTCCCAGTGGCCCCCACATCTGTCTGAGCTATCCTAATGAGATAGCAGACATTTTGGCTCAGTGGTAAGCCATGTCCACTGTGTCCTGTTGAATTTTTAACCCACAGAATTTTGAGCAAATATAATCAATGCTTTTTATATCTCTAAATTATGCAGTTATACATACCTAAAACTGGTATCAGAAGTACAGTGCTACTATAATAAAAATCTAAAACCTGTACACCGGTTTTGGTACTCAGTGACAGCAGAGGCCTGAAGGATAATGAGGAGACCAGCTGGAAGCTCTAAAGCTGTTAAGGAAATTGATATTGGAGGCTGGAAAAAGGGAGCGTGGTGTTATATACTGGGGAAAAATTGGCAAGATGTTGCCTGTCGTAATGCAGAAAATACAAAATGTACCTAATGAAATTGTGGACCTAACGAAGGTGAGTTCTGGAAGAAGATGAAACTGTGAGTTGGTCTGTTTTAGCCATGTACAATAGAGGATTGCAAGAGACAGAGCACTAAGGAAAGAGCTGTTTAGTTCTCAAGCAGAAATGAAAGGAAATAGTTCCAGCGCAGTGTTTGCCATGAAGACTTTTCTGAGCAGCAAAGGGTTTCAAAATAAAAACAAGCCTCAGAGCAAAGGTCAAATTCAGAGCTCTGCCAGTAAAATGTGGACTTGGTGTAAAAATCAAATTAAGGGCTTGAATATAAGAGCCCCTGTTGACATCTCTGAAAGGTTTAAGGTACTGAACCTGGGGCTCTTAAGAATGTCACAAGCACTGTGCCACAATGCCCTGACCATAGCCTTAAGCAGAGAGGAGCCTGTCTCAAGGCAATCTGTGGTTCTGTCTTTCATCTAAAGAAATGCAGTATGATCTCATTCATAGAAAGCCCACATAAATTATCAGGATATTTTGCAACACTGTTAAGACAGGACAGAGATAGTTCAAAATTTAAATTAAAAAAGATTTTGAGCTCCAAATCTTTTAAAGGCTGGAAGTAGCTAGGAAAACTACTCACTTTCGGGTACAGGACATTTGTTATAGAAAAGAAAAGATGATTTGGAGAGTAGATTCAAGAGCTTAGAGAGCAAAATCAAGAACTACAGATAATCAAAAGCAGGGAGCAAAACTGGGCCCTTATCAACAATTTTTTGTTTTTGTTTTTGTTTTGTTTTTTTTGCCCTCAGAGTACGGAGAACTGGACACATGAGTCTAATTCAACTTCTGAATTGCTGCGAACCAGTGACTCCAATGTCCCTCCCCCCTCGCTCTAGCCCCCACTTTTTGAATGAGACTGTACATCACACTTTACCTGCCCCTGACCTCCCAGTGTATATTAGGTTTGTGTGGTTGCAGATAAATTATACTTTTAATTGAAAGCCTTTGCATATGAGGAATTGCAACCTAGGAGCTGTCCTGAGAAACTGCACCAAGGTGCTTCATTGCACATGGGCATGATTTAGATGTTGAAACCTTGATTTCAATCTGATGTTCCATATCATGAAACTTTTGGGGAAGAGGGTGAGAATATTTTGCCTATTGGAAATACTGTGGCTGGAAGGCAAATTTCATTTGACAGTCTTTCAAGAGAGCCACCCTCAACACCTTCCCTTCTTTTACACATTCTGTCTATCAATAGATAGGATCTATCTCCCTCTCCTGAAATAAGAGCTGGCCTTGTTTCTTGCCTTGACCTACAGAGTGTGTCAGAAGTGATTTTCTATGTCTTAGATGTAAGAGGACTGGTGGGATTCACTTCCTCTATCTTGAGAGCCAATTGCTGTGAAAGACCTCTGAGACCAACATGTTATGAAGAAGTTCAACCTCGTCATAGAAGAGGCCACAGAGAGGAGAAAGATTGCTCAGACATATAAGTGAAGCATTATTCAACGTTCCAACCATCCCAACTGCCAGCTGAGTACAGAAAAATAAGAGGCCCTAGCCTTTGTCACATAAAGCAGAGAAACCACCCATATGAGCCAACAACTCACAGAACAATAAGAAATAATAAAATCTAGGGGCCAGGCATGGTGGCTCACACCTGTAATCCCAGCACTTTGGGAGCCTGAGGCAGGTGGATCACGAGGTCAGGAGTTTGAGACCAGCCTGACCAACATGGTGAAACCCCGTCTCTACTAAAAATACAAAAATTAGCTTGGTGTGGTGGCAGGCACCTGTAATCCCAGCTACTCGGGAGGCTGAGGCAGGAGAATTGTTTGAACCATGGAGGCACAGGTTACAGTGAGCCGAGATCACGCCATTGCACTCCAGCCTGGGTGACAAGAACAGAATTTTGTCTCAAAAAAAAAAAAAAAAAGAGAGAATAATAATAATAAAATTGTTGTTGTTCTAAGCCATGGTATTTTGGTTTGGTTTATTATACAGAAATAGATAACTGGAAAGAAATCCAAAATTAATTTCCTGTGCATGTGGATATCTTGTTGAAAAAATATTGTCATTTTCATAGAACTAGGGTATAGAGTGTACCCTGAGGATACAGAAAGCATCCTTTTAGAATACAGAAATTAAGAAAGTAAGCTTTCCTTTGAGTATTATAAAATCACCACAGGATGATTCAGAGAAGAGATATAAAAAGATTACGTATTTTCTTGTCAAAAATCTGGATTGAAATCAGAAGAGAAGGTATTAATATATATAAAGGAAGAACAACCAGAGTAGAGGTCGCCAACCACAGGGATGGAAAACCTTAAGACCATGGAGCAAAGCCTGGTGGCCCCTCACAGCAGTACCTAGGGTATCCAGTCCTCTGTCAGATCTCTGTTGTGGACATGGACCCAGTATGCTAGTAGAGCCTGAAGCCACTATATACATAATTCTTATGAGTCATTCATTTTCTAAGTTCAGATTCGACGAGAAAGCTTTTAGTAATTTAGATTTCCAAAGTTTTATGCCTATGTTTCTAATATGATTTGACTGTGTGTCCCCACCCAAATCTCATCTTAAATTGTAATTCCCATAATCCCCACATGTCATGCAAGGGAACTGGTGAGAAGTAACTGAATCATGGGGGTGGTTTCCTTCATGCAGTTCTCATGATAATGAGTTCTCACAACATCTGATGGTTTTATAATCATCTGGCATTTCCCCTGCTGGCACTCATTCTCTCTCCTGCACCCCTGTGAAGAGGTGCCTTCTGCCATGATTGTACGTTTCCTGAGGCCTCCCAGCCATGCAGAACTGTAAGTCAATTAAACCTCTTTTCTTTATAAATTACCCAGTCTTGGGCAGTTCTTTATAGTGATGTGAGAACAGATTAATACAGTAAATTGTTAATGGAGAGCAGGGCACTTCTGTAAAGACAGCTGAAAATGTGGAAGTGACTTTGGAACTGGGTAACAGGCAGAGGTTGGAACAGTTTGGGGGGCTTGGAAGAAGAAAGGAAAATGTGGGAAAGTTTGGAACCTCCTAGAGACTTGTTGAATGGTTTTGACCCAAATGCTGATAGTGATGTGAACAATGAAGTCCAGGCTGAAGTGGTCTCAGTTGGAGATGAGGAACTTCTTGGGAACTGGAGTAAAGGTGATTCTTGCTATGCTTCAGCAAAAAGACTGATGGCATTTTAGCCCCTACCCTGGAGATCTGTGGAACTTTGAACTTGAGAGAGCTGATTTAGTATATGTGGTGGAAACAAGTTCTAAGCAGCAAAGCATTCAAGAGGAAGCAGGGCATAAAAGTTTGGAAAATCTGCAGCCTTACAATGCAATAGAAAAGAAAAATCAATTTTCTATGGAGAAATTCAAGTCTACTGCAGCTGCAGAAATTTGCGTAAGTGACAAGGAGCTAAATGTTAATCACCAAGATAATGGGGAAAATGTCTCCAGGGCATGTCAGAGACCTTCACAGCATCCCCTCCCATCACAGGCCCAGAGGCCGAGGAGGAAAAAAGGGTTTTGTGGGCTGAAGCCAGGGGCCCCCTGCTCTGTGAAGCCTCAGGACATGGTGCCCTACATCCCAGCTGCTTCAGCTCCAGCCATGGCTAAAAGAGGCCAAGGCACAACTCGGCCATTGCTTCAAAGGATGCAAGTCCTAAACTCAGGCAGCTTCCATGTGGTGGTGGGCCTGTGAGGGCACAGAAGTCAAGACTTGAAGTTTGGGAATCTTCACTTAGATTTCTAAGGATGTATGGAAATGCTTGTAGGTCTAGGCAGAAGTTTACTGAAGAAGCAGAGCCCTCATGGAGAACCTCTGCTATGGCAGTGTGGAAGGGAAATGTGGGGTGGGAGCCCCCACACAGAGTCCCCACCGTGGCACTTCCTAATGGAGCTGTGAGAAGAGGGCCACCATCCTCCAGATCCCAGAATGGTAGATCCACCAACGGCTTGCACCGTGTGCCTGGAAGAGCCTAGAAAACCCACAGACATTCAACACCAGCCTATGAAAGCAGCACAGAGTGGGGCTGTACCATCTACAGCCATAGGGACTGAAAAGCCCAAGGCCATGGGAGCGCACTTCTTGCATCAGCGTGGCCTGGATGTGAGACAAGGGCTCAAAGGAGATCATTTTGGAACTTTAAGATTTAATGACTACCCTATTGGATTTTGGACTTTCATGGGGTCTGTAGCACCTTTGTTTTGGCTAATTCATCTTGTTTGGAACAGGTGTATTTACTCAGTGCCTGTAACCCCATTGTATCTTGGAAGTAACTAACTTGCTTTTGATTTTACAGGCTCATAGGTGGAAGGGACTTGCCTTGTCACAAATGAGACTTTGAACTTGGCCTTTTGGGTTAATGCTGAAATGAGTTAAGACTTTGGGGGACTATTGGGAAGGCATGATTATGTTTTGAAATTTGAGGACATGAGATTTGGAAGGGGCAAGGGGCAGAATGATAGGGTTTGGCTATGTCCCCACCCAAATCTCATCTTATAGTTCCCATAATCCCCACATGTTATGGGATGGACCCAGTGAGAAGTAATTGAATATTGGGGGCAGTTTTTCCCATGCTGTTCTCATGATAGTGAGTGAGTTCTCATGAGATCTGATGGTTTCATAGGCATCTGGCATTTCCCCTGTTGGCACTCATTCTCTCTCCTGCTGCCCTCTGAAGAGGTGCCTTCCACCATGATTATAAGTTTCTTGAGGCTTCCCCAGCCATGCAGAACTGTGAGCCAATTAAACCTCTTTTCTTTATAAATTACCCAGTCTCAGGTATTTCTTTATAGTGGTGTGAGAATGGACTAGTACAGTTTCTTACTAGAAAACGAGCAAAGTGGGATTCTAGTTCTATGTACCCATCTCTTTGAGTTTGGCTACTCTAGACATCTGATGAGAGGGAGTTTCTGAGCTTGTAGATTGTGGCCAAACCTATATCAAGGCAAATTCAGCACAGTAACACCCTTTTGTGAAAATCTATCCAGGCAGGCAGCCAGCATTCCCAAGAAGACACAGCCCTCTGTTCACAGTGTATATCACAAGTTCTAGTTTGATATTTGCATTCCAGGGCAGTATCTTGTTTCCAAATCACTCTCCTGTTCTAGACATGGGATGCCCATTAGACATAGCCTGCTTGTAGAGAACAGAAACAGCGGTGGTGCTGCAGACATTACCTCAGCTCTACTACTACAGGCTCTCAGATTGCACCTGCCATTCCATCCTTTACACAAGTCTAGTAAGATAGAGAAAAGAATTAGAGACAATATATCTATCAGGGGGAGGAACTATTCTGAATGAATGATCTCAGTGGGAGGTTATGCTAAAATATTAGGTTCCATAACCTAATAGATGTGAACAGCAGAGCGTAAGACATGAGAACACATAGGGAGAACGTGCTCTGGAATCAGATCTCAGTTCCAATCCTCTCATGATCTTGAATCACTATTTAACCTGTTTCTTCATCTATAAGGAGGAGATATTTGTAGGACTGATTATGAAAATCAAATGAGTCTGTGCATTTAAAACCATTATCAGAATTCCTGTCACTTGGAAGGGCCTCAAAATATATACCTATTAACATTTTACTTTCTCCAAAACAATGAGTTTATTCCTGCTCCCAGGAATGCTTGTGTCCCTGTTGAAACATTGAAGCCAACAGCCCAAAATACAGCACTATGACATGCTGGCCTAAAAAAGCAGCCTCAAGGTCTCTCTGACCTCCCCCGTCACTCCTCCCTTCTCTCAATCCCCTCTCTCTTTGAAAGCAGAGAATTGAGTTGTTATCTGAAGTTTCCTTTCTGCCTAAAGCCCAGACCTACCAGAGAAGAAAACAATTTTCTCTGGTCCCTTCCCTGAGTTTTAATTAACTTAAATCATACTGCAAAAAGAAAGACCAAAGTCTGTCAACACACCTGAACAGACTTTTGTCATAAGCTATTGTCTTCTATTTCTGTCCCTTTCAGTATCTCAAAGATAATCATTTACCAGCCATTGTCTGCTTTGTGGGCCCAGCAGACTTCATCCTAGGCCACTTTATGTTCTCCAAGTCCATCCATTTCCCCTGTAAAAATTATTTACTATCCCTCATATTGCTGCATTTCTTCCATTTCCCCTTCCCCTATGAAGAAAGTTATATAAACATCTGTACCCCATCGGGTTATTAGGTAATCATTCCTCCATGATTCCCTTGTGCTGTGCACATTAAAATAAATTTTGTGTGCCTTTTCTCTTATCTTCCTTTTTTTAGTTGATTTCCAGAGTATAAAGGGGAAAGCTTTCCCTCTCAACCGCTACATCTATGCAATGCTGACTTCTTTGTGCCACTCAGATCTCAGCATAAATGTTACCTCTCCAAAGAAGTCTTCTATGTACATCCAATCAGCACTTGTCCCTGATGGATATTTTTCTCTTGTTTTCCTCTCTATTGGTTTATGTGAGCTTATTGGTGCCTGTGTAGGTATTTTCCTTTTTCCCACTTGACATAATCTCCATGACAATAAAGGTTCCTTGTTCATCTTGATCTTTGCTAAATCATTAGGGTAAAGTGACTAGAATATCACAGGTTCTAGGTAAATATTTGTTCACTGCTGAGTGACTTACAGACCTTTCACATTCTTAGAATTGGCATTCAGAATTTGGGGTATTTTGTAATAACCCTAAAGAGTCATGAGCAACCCTATAACTTGTCATTTCCTCAAATAGTCTTTAAGAAGTGGGATGATGAGACTAATGAAGAGTGGTAATACTGGCAAAAGAAACAAAAGGAGAGTGGTAAGAGTGGTCAGTGAAGGAATACTCAACATTTTCCATGTGAAAAAATTGAGGCAGGTTAAATATTTTACTTGCCAAAAAGAAAGGTTAGAAACATTAACTGAGAAATTGATATTTTCCTTTTTTGGTTCCTTTTACTCAAAGTAAAAGTCAAGGGAAGGCAGGAAGGGTCAGAGCAGAGGGAAATCACAAGTTAGATTTTGCAATGTATAAAACACTTAAGGTCTAATGACTTTGTAAGCATAATCCCAGACCATAAATTTGGGATTAAAACAATCATTTTTTTGGCAAAAACCTCCCGTGTGGTTATAAAGCTTAATATAGCAACGCCATTTGAAAGAATATCACTAGTAATATAGGAAATAAAAATATCCTAAAACTTCTTTTTAACTCTCATTCTTCCTATGTGTGAAAGTGATGCCATGTGGGATTGCTCTGAAGTAGCAAAGAATTACTGCAAAAAATGCCACAGCCAGTATGATTTTTCTTCCTCTAATAGCATGCCAGACCTCCGATCATAACCCAAAATATTTTCCATCCTTTTTCTCCTTGGCTTCTTCATATGCCCTTCACTCTAGCCGAACGAAACTACCACTGTTTCCCCACACTTATCAGATATGTATATGTTCAGACTTTACTGAGACATTTCCCCTGTTTCTGTACCATCTTACCCTAAATAAGACCCTTCCCATCTTTTCAGGTCCAACTCAAACATCACCAACTCCTCCCTTTCCTCCTCTCTTTCCTGCTCCTCCTCCTCCTCCTCTTCTTCTTTTCTGTTTGTTTGTTTTTTCACTTTGGGCTTCATCTCTTTCTTTCTTGTGAACTTCCTCATTTTTACCTTGTACTTGATTATCAGCTTCTCTCTCAACAGCTATGAGCTTTCTGAAGGGATAATTAATTTCTCTTTTTAAAAGTCCCAGCAAACTTTACACAGCAACTTGCTCCCAATAGGCAATCAATTAATAATTACTATAAATAACTGTTCATGGGATAATAAACTATAAGTGTATAACGATTCAAAGTTTTCAAATCTTTTCCTCATATATCCCTTCAAATTTTCTTTTTCTCTTTCCTCCACTTTCATTTTTTTTTTTTTTTTTTTTTTTTGAGACGGACTCTCGCTCTGTCGCCCGGGCTGGAGTGCAGTGGCCGGATCTCAGCTCACTGCAAGCTCCGCCTCCCGGGTTTACGCCATTCTCCTGCCTCAGCCTCCCGAGTAGCTGGGACTACAGGCACCAGCCACCTCGCCTGGCTAGCTTTTTGTATTTTTTAGTAGAGACGGGGTTTCACGGTGTTAGCCAGGATGGTCTCAAACTCCTGACCTCGTGATCCGCCCATCTCGGCCTCCCAAAGTGCTGGGATTACATGCTTGAGCCATGGCGCCCGGCCTCATTTTTTTAACTCCATGCCACATAATGAGGTTGCAGTCAACTATGGATCTCATATCTGTGGTCACATAAGATTATAATACTATATTTTTGCTATACCTTCTCTACATTTATATATGTTTAGATACACAGATACTTACCATTGTGTTACCATTTCCTGTAGTACTCAATATCATGACATACTGTACAGGTTTGTAGCGTAGGAGCAATAGGCTCTACCTCATGGCCCAGGTGTATACTAAGTTATGCCATCTGGGTTTGCATAAGTACAATCTGTCATGTTCCCATGACAACAAAATTGCCTAATGACACATTTTCTCAGAAAGCATCCTTATCATTAAGAAATGCATGACTGTAGATGCAAACACACATGAACACACACATACATTACTGTAGGTTCCTCAAACCAAGAGATCTCTGAGTGGTTTTATCTCAGCATAACAATCACCTCCACCTACTGGTCAATCAAACGCTAGGAAGTCCAAGCTAAGGAAAACAATACACACATTTAAAACTTAGGGATTGCTGAGCTATTAAACCAGTGGTTGATAACTATTTTTTCTTTTCTCTTTGCCCAAATATTTTGAAGCCATCAGCAAGTTTTCTTTACAAGTTCACTGTAGCTATCACTTGCAGCATTTCTACCTACAGTGAAAGGAAGGTACCAAGTAAGTTGATTTCCTAAGTCTTAAGGGAAAGAAATGTGACAGCATAAAAGTGTCCATGGAAAATGCATGATGCTAAGCACCCAGTAAAAGCACAGTTAATTTGGATTCAACCCAGGGGGGATATTATCTTAAAGAAAAGTAAGTTGGGAGAAAAATCCGATTAATGATTGGAACATTTCTCCTGTCCCTGGGGCAGTCAACTCTGTAGAAGCTGAATCCCTGCCGTTTCATAGATACAGTCTGCTGAGGATTATCCTTTGGAAGTCTGTCCTGGTTGTGATAAAAAGATAGAAATGTTTGTGATCTTTTTAAGTACCTGAGATCACAGGGAAGCAGCATGGAATTACAGAGCCATAAAACATTTCATCCAACCTCATTGAAGTTGTGTCGCTGTGTGCTAACATCTCCTTTAATGGAACTGTAACTTCAGTAATAATAGTAATAATGATAATAATGCATAATAATAATAGCCATCATTTATCAAATGCTTTATTTGTATCAGACAAGGTGCTTTGGGGGGATTATTTCATGTAATCCTTACAACATCCCTATGAGGTAGGTACTATTATTAACTCCGTTTTATAGAAATTAAAATATAGTTACAGAGAAATTGAAATACTTGCCCAAGTGGCAGGAACTGGGCGAACATGGGTGAGCTGACTTTAGTCACCATACTGTCAAAAAGACTAATTTGCCTCTATATATGATGGTGTATATTTGTTTTGCAAATATATTGTCAAGGGCATTTTTTTAAACCATTTTTTAAAACACTACCAATACTCTTCCATGAATCAAATTAGCCTAAATTCTAATCCCAATTTAGTAGTTGTATAATCTTGGGAAAGTCAACTCTAACTTTACTAAGCCTTGTTGAGCTCAACTGTTAAATGGATATAATGATGCTTATTCACATATGCATGTGCGAATTTAAAAAGACATTCTATCTGAAGTATTTAGCATACTGCCTGGGATATAGGAAGGGCTTAAAATGCAGAATCAAATATTATCAATTATTATTGCTATACATGGAGAATTATCTCTGATTACACTGGAAGATATGAGAGCTTATGCTTTTACACACACTTCACATTTATCTATCTCAGAGCTATAAAAATTAATGGTGCCAATATCAAAGAATCTACCAGCTCTGGGAAATTATAAAATTAGTGATTTTACAAATAAATACAGATTTTATGTTCATTGAACTATGAGACCAATAGGTCAGTTTCCTTCTGCATTAGGTTTATAGCCCGTGTATGTGAAGGTAAAAGAAATGAATCTACTTTGAACAAAAAAAGCAACCTTTGTTTTAAAAATATGTAGTTATTGGAACTTTTGGGATATTACCATTTTAGTATTGACAATCTTAGTTTTCTTATCAGTTTTTTTCTTTTAAAAAAAGATTTTCCTTAAATAAGTTTTAATTGAAAGTGCAAATAAGAAATCACAAAGTGAAGCAAATCACAGCATATACATGGCAATAGAAAATTCAACAGATTCACAACTTTTATTCAAACTTTTTTTTTGTTTTTTGAGACAGAGTGTTGCTCTGTCACTCAGCTGGAATGTAGTGGCATGATCTTTTCTCACTGCAACCTCTGCCTCCCAGGTACAAGCAGTTCTCCTGCCTCAGCCTCCCAAGTAACTGGGACTACAGGCACCCACTACCATGCCCAGCTAATTTTTGTATTTTTAGTAGAGACAGAGCTTCACCATGTTGCCCAGGCTGGTCTCAAACTCCTGACCTCAAGTGATCCACCTGCCTTGGCCTCCCAAAGATCTGGTATTACAAGAGTGAGCCACCATGCCATAGATATATCCCTTAGATTTTACAAAATTACATTGGTGAGTTATTTTCTGTGCTTCTCAAATTTAGGAAAAGTGTGACTAGATTGTTAAAAAAGAAAAAGAGAATGTTTCTAAAAACTGAGATGGCTCATTATGAGGACATGCAGATAGTGAGCATGTTGTTTTTTTGTATTCATGCAGTTCACCTTTGGATATTGCAGGTATTCTATTATCCTCATGCAGTGTACCTTCATTCTTGAAGAGTTAGATGGGAA
Source organism: Piliocolobus tephrosceles (assembly GCF_002776525.5). NCBI lineage: Eukaryota > Metazoa > Chordata > Mammalia > Primates > Cercopithecidae > Piliocolobus > Piliocolobus tephrosceles. Next base: position 112,024,472 of record NC_045444.1, on the reverse strand, counting down.
AAGAGAAAATATTTTTTTTGTTTGTGCACAATTTTAATTTAGTTCCAATGACCCAATACTCTTTAGCTGGTCTCTTATGTAAGTTCTGTTTGCCTTTCTCAATATTCAGATGAGGAAAACGGTTTCATCTAGAACAGAGTAGTTTGATCCATATCAGAATCTCACTGACCACAGGGAGTAGACACTGGTATTTTTTAGTTCTGAGCTCTTAAGGGTTACTAAAAACACAACACAAGCAGAAATAGCAGTGGACAGTGGAAAAATCTAAGCCTTGACTTTTGAACTCAATGCCTTAAATAAGTTTTGCTCTTTTTTTTTTCCCACATTATTTGGAGGTTCTATTTAATCCACAGTAATTTCAGGAAAAGGTGTTATCTCAGAGACAGGGCTCTCAATAGTCAGGACTACAGTGGGCGACATGGAAGCAACATCCGCAAGGAGACGTTAGTCTTCCTAGCTGGAGTCATGGGTTATTTGTGAATTTACTATTATTTAAATAGTTATGAAAACTTCAGAGCTATTCTTTGGTTTTATTTTAGATCTAAGTTTGTTTTCTTTATAATAAATGTCATCAAGATGACATGAATTCTGAGTCTAAACTATAAGAAAGGAGAGAGACATTACAGTTCACCCAGTCTGCATTACTCTCAGATTACAGTTCACAGATTATTCCCTGTGTGGCTTTTCCCACTCCCAAGTCATACCTTAAACATCTAACTCAAAGTCAGGATGGAATATCAACCTAAAAATTAAACTTCAATACATAGACATTTTGGGTAATAATAACAGGAATTTAAAGAAATTGCTCTAAAACTAATTCAAAAGTATATTTTCAAACTCAAATTTGAATTTGAATATGGATACACACACATATATATACACGTGTATGCATGTATATATGCATGTATGTCTCTCTCTCTCTCCTTCTCTCTCCCTCCTATATATCAAGAAAATGCTCTGCTCTGTGATCACTTATGACGATCCTTCATATATAAAATTGTAAATACTGTAATCAATTAGCTCTGACCATGTCACAAACCCATTCCTTTACCCCTAGAATGTTCTCCCATAGTTATTAGAATACACGTAGCCTTCTATGACCTCTTTCTCCAGCCACATCTCACAATGCTCACCCCATCTTTGATAACTTCCTGCAGCCAGAGGCCTTTCAGTGATTCAGATGGAAAAAAGTGATTTCCCAACACAGGGCTCGCTTGTCAAATGCTTCCTACAGCTGGTAGACCTTTCTCTTCACTCCCCTGCCTCCCTTGCTATTTAACCTCTAGGTCTTAGTTTAATGTTCACTCAAGGACCTCTTCTCTGGAAAATCAATCTAAGAATAATCTTTTCTGGAACCCTCCCCTTTTTCTTGCCACCATTTCTAGGTAAATGTTTATTTGTGTTACTGCTTGCTTAATGTCCTTCTCCTTTAGATAGGGAGATTGTGTTTGTCTATCTTACTTCTGGAGCCCCAGCTCCAAGCACAGTGCCTGCTTGAGAATAACATTAGAATCTTTTGCAAAGTTACAGACAAAATGATGCAAACTTTTACATTGTTCATTCCTTCTAAACATCTTTTGCTAATTTCACTTCAGAAATATTTTGCCGTGAAGTTGATAAGTGGGAGATCTTGTCTCATCATCAGACATCTTATCCAAATAGGAAGGACAAATGATAATGTGATCATCTGCAACGGCTTGTCACAATTAAAATAAGAGAAAAGATGTTGTCAAAGTACACCCGAGCTAAGCTGGCAGTTTAGGTACCGACAAAACAATTATCAAGTAGTGTGATGCTGGAAACACACAAGGAGAAAGCTCTAACATGAGAGGAAGTTAATCTTAACAGGGGCAAGGTTTGGGGTGGTGTCCTGGGTTTCTCAGCAGGTACAAAATATACAGAACAAGAACACGAGGTAATTGGGAATAGTGCAGCCTCTTCCATTTCCTTGACTCTGAATGTTCCAAGCAAATTTGCCCTTATAATTCTTTTCAAATAGCACAAAAACCCAAGCAGGGAAGAAAAATTGTTCTCAGCCAATAGGAATTTTGGTGTTACCTTGGAGATACGGATCCTTTACAATCAAACCCATGTCCTAAAATTCTCCCGCAATCACCCTTAAGTACACAGTACTTAGACCAGAGAATAAAAGCTTTCAAGGGCATACCCCAGCAAGCTGTTTAAAACAATAACAGAAATTCCTGAATGCATAGAGATAATTGAGACATTGAACACATATGGTAAATGCCCTTAGAACGATCAGGAAGCCACATGCCCTGGATTTCTAGAATGTTTCTATGTATTTCTATGAACAGATTCCAATGGGAAGAATTGTTTTTCCTCATTTATGTATCATTTGTCATACGCCCACACAAAGCAATAACAGAAACTGTTCTTTCCCCCAGTGAATTTACCATTTAAAGGGGAAACAAAACACATGTAATTTCTAACTATTTACCAGCAAGTGAGACTCACAACTGACAAAACAAGGAGGAAAAGCACCAGTGGATCCAAATTGCAGCTCCCACTCCCTCCTGCCCCACTCTGTCTTCCAGATTTTTAGTGAGCTTTTCTTAACATTCTAATCATTTAACTAAGTTCCAGTTAGGTCCAAAACTTTTTGAGAGACAGGAAGCCAGATCTTAATTCAGTGATTTCTTTTTCACCATGAGTTCATTGCCATGAATTGAAGCAAACGTGAAAAAAAAAAAAAAAAAAAATGTAGCCCCTAACTCCAGGATGCCATCCAGATGAGTACATGATTTAACATTTACTGTCAACATAACATGATACGTGTAATACAGAAATAGAGAATATGTGCCAACTACTAAAAGAAAACAATCATTTTATTAAAAACATACTGATTTTTGCATTGCAACTATCTGGGTGAATTGTTACTGTTGTGCTCCAGCTAAAGCATCTATTTCACCTATGATAGCATGATCACAATAAACTATAACTGCCTCTATGCCTGTCTGCTTCCTCCCCCGGAATGCTTACTCCATGCCAGCCCTGCCTGTCTTTATCCCCCGTAGATACCCACTGTCTGTCCAGGGGCCTGGAGTACAGCAGGAACTTTAAAATATGTGTTGAATGAATGGCCTCAAAATATGAGGCATGTGGAATCCCTAGTGCGTCGTAAAATGCCACGAGTTGACTAACCCTTGCCCGTCTTTCCAACTTCATCTTCTGTGCCTTTCTTCCAGGTGCACTCTGTTCCAGCCACCTCTGGCCTCCTTCCTATTCCTAATTGCCAAGGGTATTCTAATCTCAGACCTTTGTACTAACTCTTCCCTCTGTCTGGAATGTTCTTCCCCCAGGTATGTACATGGCTTGCTTCATTACTTCTTTTCAATTCACGTCAAATATTACCTCATCACTGAGGATTTCCCATGACCACCTTATTCAAAATGGTCATTCCCCTGTCTTTCCTCCCCCCAATTAATTAGTTATCTTCACAGCACCTGTCACTAACTGCCATCATATTTACTTATGTTTACTGGACTCTCACTGCCTCTCCCCATGAGAACATAAGCTCCATGATAGTAGAGACTTGTTTTTAGGCACGGCTGCATGCTCCAGGCCTGTAGCAATGCCTATCATAGACTAATTGCTTAATAAATATTTGTTGAATTGATGAATTCATGAGAAACCACCAAAAAAAAAAAAAAAAAGTTTTGGAAAGGTCCTTTGTGGCCTGCATCTCTTCCATCTCTGACTTCTACAGCAAATTTATTTATAAAAGCTAGCATGAAATATGTGGACAATTTTAAAATAATAGAAATTAGAATAGATCAAACAAAAACCAACTTGGATTAAAACCATTTTCCCTGCTCCTTTGTTCCCCCAAGCCCCTATAGTTTTGCTAAGCCAAGTTACACATGTAAAATTCTGAGCACATCACAAATATACTTCCAGCTCCTGCTTGCGCCAGAGTTTCTGTTCCAATTGATCAATTATACCCTCTAAAAATATGCCCAATCATCTGGATATAAATGCAATATTCTTTTGATAGGAAAGATCCCATTGAATTTACCAAAGCCTATTCAAATTTTGCTATGATTATGGTTCTTTAAAAGAAGCCAAGCTGTTTAGGTGGGCAATTTAGCATCACATATCAAATTCCTTGAAAAGTACAATGTCCTTGCCTGGAAGATTGTACTTACAGACATGGATCTCAAGAAAATATTCAGTCATATTTGAAAAGATACGTCCAAAGCCATGGTATGCTCTATATCATCGTGTTGTTTCTCTCAAAATAAGTTAGAAACAACATAAATATCTGAAAAGAATATTGTATATCTAAATTAATAAGACCCTTATAACTATATAATAAAGTATTCTGCAATAAAAATAATGTTGTGATAATATGCCTATTGGCATAGAAAAAATGGCCAACATTTACAAAATTCTGTTTTTGTAAAACAAGTGTCTATTATGCAGTGCCTATTATGCACATATATGTAAGTGTATAGAAAAGTACCTTGATGGATTGAAAAAACTGTCTACGACTTGGAAAGAGAGCTGGGTAATGGCTATTCTTTACACATTCTTTTTTGCATATGGAATATATTATTATCTCCTTGTGATAATGAGGCTTTACTTTTAAAATAAGCAACTATAATATAAAACTGGGGAGGAGATAAAGTCAAATATGCTCCTTCAGTTTACATCATACATTCCTAAGGCGGGCAATATCTTCTCCAACAGGATGAAATTTGGTTCTTGGGAAAGGGGCAAAATATCTTTCTTTTCATGTATAAAGCATAGATATATATACAGCACATGAATGGATATATTGTACATCTGTATCATTAAAGTTTTATGGTATGGTGACTAGGAAAAATATACCTTATAAAACTCCTTTTGGGAGTATAATGAAAAAAATTGGAAGCCTTCATTTCCATCAAATATTTTAATATTTTGTGTGTTTTTTGAGCTTTTAAAATTCCTTCCATTTATTTGATATACAATTACTTATCCTCACTTCCAGTAAAAGCAGGTTTAAATTGAACCACGGGTCCTACAAAAAAATTCATGAGGAGTTTCTGAAAAGAAGTAAAGGAATGAGGTTACTGGACCACTAAAGGTAAAAATCTTCAGCTTAGGAGAGAGTTAACTCCAATATCCAGTAAGCCACTTCAGGCATCTCAGAAGCAAGCCATAGAAATATTTCTGCTTTTTCTAATTGAGGTCAGACAATGGGAAGCTTCCCCTAATCCCCAGACATAGCACTTTTTTTTTTTCTTTTGGCATTTGTACAATGCCTTCATTTAAGACCTTCCTTAAAAGCATCCTCTCCATGATAAGTGAGCGATGGAATTGGCAAGCTTTTTCCCTACTGACACTCATATTTCAGAAAGTCAGGATTATGATTAGAGAAGCACAATATCAAAGACAAGACTCAAATCAGTCCCCAGAGCAGGAGCAGCTGAAATTAGAATTATCACCAGCATTTCCTCCCAGAAACAATTTCAAATCCATCAAAAGGACAGAAGGGAATAATTCTAAAAGATAAACAGAGAGGAAGAGAGAGAAAAAAGACAGCCTCCACCTCCAATATAATAAAAACAATTTCTCCATGTTGTCATAAAATATCCTCAAGGGGTGACTAAAACTCCAGTTACCAAAAGTAAAGAAGTTGGAGCTTTCTGGTAATGTGTCACAGGGTACTCAGCCCCCAGATGTATGGAGTTCTTGGTCAAAAGCCAAGTTGTATCATAGTGATAGCAAAACATGTGTGTTCTTCTTGCCCATTCCCAGAAATCAGGTTAATTCCATTAAGGAATGACTCTGTCTGGTGATGCCTCTCATAGTAGAGGAAGCTACAGCCATTAATTTAAAGAGAAGCTATGGAAGATAGAACAATGGCACCCCCACAAAATGTCCATGGCCTAAAACCTGCAGCCTGTGACTACATTACAAAGCAAAGGGAACTCAATAGATGTGATTATGATTAAGGACTTCAAGATGGGGAGATTAGCCTGAATTGTCCAGGTAAGTCCAATCTAATCACAGGAATCTTTAAAACAGGGAACCTTTTCCCTGGCTGTTATTGGAGAGAGAGGACAATGGAAGCACAGTGAGTGAGATGTGACATGAGAATGTGCCCAGTCACTACTGGGCTTTAAAGATGGAAGACAGGGGTCATAAACCAATAAGAAACACTATCATTTACTGATTTCCACAAGGAGTGTATGCAGCTAAAGAAGCTGGAAAAATGGAAAATGGATTTCCCCTAAAGCCTCTAAAAGTGAATATAGACATGCTGACACCTTGATTTTAGCTCAGTGAGACTCATGTTAGATAGAATTATTAGAATATTCAGTTAGACAGAATTATTAGTCATATTAGACAGAAAACAATACAAGTATTGTTAGCTGGATCTCTCAACTAACACCTTGAATGTTAGTTGAGAGATCCAGCCCTCCTCCGCAGCCAGACCACTCCCTGGAGGGTCACATCATAGGATCAAACCAATGAATTCCCAAAACGGTACAGAGGCAGAGCAGAAAAACCAGGGAAAGGGAGAAATATTTCTGAAGATCCTTGTTCATTTTTCCCTGGATCTTTTAAATTTGTACTCTAAAGCATTAGGCAACATTATTCAACTTTATTTGCTTAATTGTAGCTTTGTTAGAAACATAAAGACCCTCCAAACAATGTGATTTTACCTAATTTTAAAATAACTGGGCACATTGTAGACCCTGGCAATCAGCCTAGTCTATTCTACTTAGTCCTTTTTCTATTAACCTGACAACTTAAACATGATAAATGGATGCCAGGGAGAAAAATGAAATAAAAGGGAGAAGCTTAACAGATTCTTTTGGTATTGTGACCCTCATTAGAATGACATATTTGATTATAAATATATGGCTGTTTTATTCTTAGCTCAATTATTGAGAAAGGTTCTCCCTGACCAAGTATTGAATGTTGCTCCTTCCTCTATATAGTTGTATTTCCCTATTTCCATTTATTCATAATACAGCAATATCTGAAATTGCATTCATGCTTTGGCTCACATATCTATTTTCTCCACTAAAACATAAGCTCCATTCTTGCCTGGTAGTCCTGGAAAAACATACATACAAACATACGTACATAAAAAATGAAATATAAGCTTCATGAAATTGGAGACTTTTTGCAGATCTTATTCATGCTATATCTTCACGGAGTAAAATAATGCTGGACACACAGTAGGCAAGCATTAAATAATTTTTGAAATGATGGATGGATGGATAGATGGACAGAAAGAACAGAAAAAAGATATTCGATGTTCAGAAGGTAAGCAAATCTTTTAAAAAATGGCAAGATTTTGTAAATCTTTAATGGGTGGCTATTAAGTAGACAAATGGAGAAAACAAGAATCCCAGGTGACATTCCCCATGTGGGTAATAATATAATACTTGCTTTGACCAATGAAATTAGAGCAGAGTTAATCTGTTCTATATCTAAGAAAAGAATTTAGATGTGTGCGTTTTGCTTTGGCCTCTTTCAATCATGCTCATGAGAAAAGTATGGCCCAAGTGCTGTTGCTACTTAGTCTAGGCCTCAGAAAAAGAGATATTTGAAGTAAACCTGAACATGACCAATGGTCTGAAGTTGAGCACAGCCAAAGATATTGACATGCATTAGCCAATGTATTCTTCTGACTGTTATTCATAACCATAACAGTACACTGTTATACTCACTAGTATCACTGATACAGCTGGTCAATGGGGATGCATGCTACAGGAAAGCTTGATCACAAAATGTAGCAGAGAATGGTTAACAATCCATTAAAATTCATGCTTCCCTTACCATAGTGTAGAGCTGCTCCTAGAAGTAGCTGCCAACCAGAGACTGTACAAACTTTTGCACCCAGGGGGAGCCATTTGACAGTTCTGATCAATGGAATATTATTGGAAGTGATGTGTGTTACTTGAAGTAACCAAGATGGTCAAAACAATTAAGAAGTCATCTCTTTTGCTTCATCCAGGTGGACACTAATGACTGAGGAACTCAAGGAATAGCAGAGACAAAATTGAAGAAGTCTAGATGCAAAAATATCCCCGGGGGGGGGGGGGGGGGGGGTGCCACTCCAGACCAAAAACACCCACGTTTGGACTATTACGTGAACAATAATGAAATTTGTATTTTGTTATGCCAGTAAAATTGAGTTTGCAACAGCTAGTAATAGCCCATGTAATATGTTTTAACATGTAATAAAATTATATCTATTAAATGATTATAGCTGTGTATGCTATATCGTATATCGTATATGTGCAGGATTATTTCAGAATCAGAAAATGTTTATGTCCACTTAAGAGAATGCTTCTCAGAAGAGAATGTTTACTTTAAAGAAAAAAAGCAAGCTTTCCAATATGGGAACATTTTCTATTCATTCCTATAAACAAATGGAGCAGAGAGTCAGAGGTTGTAGCTAATGAGACTCCATTGGTGAAAAGACTCCTGCCTTCATACAGTATGTATACTAGTAGGACTTAGACAATAAACAACCATAATGCATAAGTCAATTATATGGTACCTTAGAAGGTAATGACTGCTTATAGAAGCAACAGAGCAGGGTAAGAACTGCCGGGGTATAGTGTCAGGATCTGTAGGGGTTCAGGGGAGCACAACTTAACTAATATTTAGATAGTCACTGCCCAGAGTGAAAGGAAGTGAAGGTTGAGGGGAGCATCCCCAACCAATTTCTTCCATCTATGTTCCTCACCAGCTCCCAAGGTGATTCTGGAAACGGTAGGACTCCTATTGTCCTTATCTCAACTCTAAATGAATTGTACTCTTGTTTTTACTGGGCAGAGGAAGAGGAGGAGAACTAATCGGGCTTAGACAGGTTGATAAGGCAGTGATTGCCCTTCTGTGTCTTCAGGAAAGCCTACTTAGGCATTGGTTGGCACAGGGACCAGATCTGTTAGTTGCACATTTACCAGTGATAATTAGATAGATGGATCACACACTTAGAGGTGCTGATGTTCCCTAAAAATCAAACATGTTATGGATTTGCTGCTCTGTTGTTTCTATAAGCAGTCATTAACTTCTAATGTATTAACCTGAGACGATCACTAAGATATTTTAACAACATAGAATCTTTGGTTGTGATGGCAACTCTAAAAAAAAAAAAAAAAAAAACAGTGTTAGAAAAGGGAAAAGAGAGTTGTTTATTGATTAGCCCAAATTTGATCCTACCTATATGTAATTTGAAAAAGGGAAGAAAAATGAAATAAAACAAAAATCCAACTCAGGTGCACAGAATGTATTTTTAAAACATAAAAAACAAAATGCTTGTTTTTCTCCTCCCACCATAGCCTGTATTTATTTTGGCTGCTCACATGTCCTTCCAAATGGTTGATCAAAACACAAATCCTTCTGGGAAAAAAGCTTGAATTTGATGATTTCAGTCTCAGAACTATTTTTTAAAAATCATTCAAAAGTATTAGCATATTTTGTATAGACAATAAAGATGGAAAAATGTGAAGAAAAACTGGAAAATGCTTGAAGTTTCTGTATGTTGCTGTAATATTGCATTTAGAAAGCTACAATTATTTCACAAATGCTGTTCAAAATTCCAATAATCTTTTCATTAGCTGTTATTTTTTATTCATAAAATAAATTTTATCATGTATATTTAAATATACATATATAGTAAAATGGTTATTATAGTGGAACAAGCTAACATATCTATCATCTCACATTGTTACTCATTTCAACACTTTGTGGCAAGAGCAGCTATAAGCTACTTATTTAGCAAAATTCCTGAATATAATACATTATTATCATCTCTAGTCTTCATGTTGTACATTAGATCATATCCTTTGACCCACATCATCTCTCCCTTTTACCCCACAACCTCCACAATCCCAACTCTGGTAACCACTGTTTTATTCTCTATATAAGATAAATGTAGGCTGGGCACAGTGGCTCACACCTGTAATCCCAGCACTTTGGGAGGCTGAGGCGAACAGATCATGAGATCAGGAGTTCAAGAACAGCCTGACCAACATGGCAAAATCCCATCTCTACTACAAACACAAAAAATTAGCCATACGTGGTGGTGCCCCCCTGTAATCCCAGCTACTCAGGAGGCTGAGGCAGGAGAATCACTTGAACTTGGGAGGTGGACGTTTCATTGGGCTGAGATTGTGCCATTGCACTCCAGCCTAGGTAACAGAATGAGATTCTGTCTCAAAAAAAAAAAAAAAAATATATATATATATATATATATAAAATGTGTTCTGATGACAGTTTTATATGGTTTTAGATTGGGAAGTTTTTCTGTAATACAAATTGTTTACACTAAGGCCATAGGGGAAAAGAAGCAGAAAAACAAAAACAAACAAACAGAAAACAAAAAAAACCAGCTTGGATTACTTCAGAATATGTATTGTTCAGCTGCTGTTATTGCCATTGAAAAATGAAAATACTGGTACGTAAAAGGATTAGTAATAAATGTAAGGGATCAAACTATTATGGATTAATTAAATGTTTAACTTTTTTATTTTTTGAAATACTTTTTCATCTTTTCTTTTAGAATTTTTTTTTTTTTTTTTTGAGACAGAGTCCAGGCTGGAGGGCAATGGTGCAGTCTCGGCTCACTGCAACCACTGCTTCACGAGTTCAAGCAATTCTCCTGCCTCAGCCTCCTGAGTAGCAATATCATGCCAAGCTAACTTCCGTATTTTTAGTAGAGACAGGGTTTTACCATATTGGCCAGGCTGGTCTCGAACTCCTGATCTCATGTGATCCGCCTGCCTCAGCCTCCCAAAATGCTGGGATTACAGGTGTGAGCCACTGCGCCCAGCCTCTTTTTGAATTCTTGATAAAAGTTGATATACTTCTCCAGGTCATCCTAAGCCAGAAATGGAAAGCACATATACTTTTTGATATTGGCACCTTTAAGACAGTGGTTATATTCATGAATAAAAAAAAAAAAAAAAAAGAAAGAAACAAAGAAAAAAAGAACATTTGTCCAATCCTTCTTTGAAGCTATTGTAATCACATATTTTCAAGGAGAATGATTAAGACATATAAAGTCACCTTCCATTTGGCTGTGCTAACCTTTCTTCGTCTCTTTCTCCCTCGTACCACTGAAGAGAGAAATGGCAAAGATGGTTCTTAAAAAAAACTGTGCTGGTTATTAAGCTTTTGCTCCTCAGCTTCCATCTCATCCTTCCATGTTCAGCCCTGTGATTCTGGAGTTGGGACTCTGCAACCATGTTTATTCTGTGCCGAGTGCTCCCTGTTAGAGGAGGAAGAGGCCCTAGAGGAAGGTAGAATACTCGGAAGAGAGAAGGGGAACTTGTTTCTTCCTGGTTCACTACTTGTTTTCACCTTAGGGGTAGCATTTGGTTCCAATTTCCAGGTTCTTCCGGCGGTCCTAGAACCAGCTTCTTTATGTTTCAGAATTAGCAGCCGCGGCCAGACAGGGACCTCCCCTCAGAGCTCCACATGCCTTGCTGTTAGGGCCCTTCCTGCCAGCTTCTGAGGTTTGATAATCTCTCCTTTGCTGCCAGGGATATGTCCTTGTCTGTGTTTGCTGCTATAACAAAGTACCATAGTCTTGGTGGCTGACAAAAGCAAAAACTTGGCCGGGCACAGTGGCTCATGCCTGTAATCCTAGCATTTTGGGAGGCCAAGGCGGGCGGATCACAAGGTCAGGAGTTGGAAACCAATCTGGCCAATATGGTGAAATCCCGTCTCTACTGAAAAAACAAAAACTAGCCGAGTGTGGTGGTGGGTGCCTGTAGTCCCAGCTACTTGGGAGGCTGAGTGAGGCGGAGGTTGCCGTGAGCCGAGATCGTGCCACTGCACTCCAGCCTGGGCAACAGAGCGAGACTCCGTCTCAAAAAACAAAAACAAAGAAACAAACAAAAACCTTGTTTCTCATGAGAGAGAGAGAGAGAGAAAGTTCTCCCTTCTTATAAAAGCACCAATCCGATTTAAGAGAGCTCTATCCTCATGGCCTGATCACCTCCCAAAGGCCCCACCTCCGGATATGATCACATTATGCATGAGGAATTCATCATATAAATTTGGTGGTACATAAACACTCAGTCTATCACAGGATGGTAGGCTCTTCATGAAGTTACTATTCCTGAGTTATCTCTGTATCCTCTTTTTGCTTTTTCAGTCCTTCCATATCTGTTGACTTCATTCTTTATATGAAATTCTATGTGTTCAAGTGCAAGTATCATGTATAGTTTTTATATTTATGACTGGGCATGGTCTAATAGAGGAAGCAAATAGGAAAGTTTGAAAATCTGAGGTAATTTTGGACAATGCTCCATGAAATTGGACAAATGAGGCAGAATAATAAGAAAAATGAATCAAAAAAAAGAAGTGCTGGGTGTAGTGGCTCACCCCTGTAATTCCAGCACTTTGGGAGGCCGAGGCAGGTGGAACACTTGAGGTCAGGAGTTTGAGACCAGCTTGGCCAACATGGTAAAACCCTGTCTTTACTAAAAATACAAATATTAGCTGAGTGTGGTGGTGCGCACCTGTAATCCCAGCTACTTGGGAGGCTGAGGCAGAAGAATTGCTTGAATCCCAGAGGCAAAGGTTGCAGTGAGCCCAGATGGCACCACTGCACCCCAGCCTGGGCAACAAGAGCAAAATTCCATCTCAAAGAAAGAAAAAAAAAGCTATTAATGCCCATATAATGGAAGAAAGATGTTTCATCTACTGTGTATATGCCTCAGTGCTTCAAATAAAATGTTTGAGGCCAAGACCAGTGTCCAATACCTTTTTAATCAACCTCTTAGGACTTAATATACTGGCCTGTACATAATAAACATCTAAATTTATTTCGATGGGTCGATCTCTTCTTAAAAAAAGAACAAAAGAGCCTACAAAGGATAGACATTACAGTGTCACTTTTCTTCTATCCACTTTCTCCCAGAGCTATACATTTATAAATGACCTCGCCAATCTGTCTGCTTCCTGTGTGCAATGGAGAGCAGCTGAATAATATTACACAAAATTAAACTAATAGAGGACTCAGGCTATTATCCATTATAGATATGAATACAGCCCATGCAGGCACACAGCACTGACCCAAAATATTATTATGATTTTCCAATTCCCATGATGGTCTTACTTTTCATATTTCTTTCACAACTCACATTTAACAGATAATAATTGTTTGTTTTAGAAAAATAGAAGAAACCTGTGATAGCTACTTTAGTGACCCCTAGTGAATTTCATCTTCTGATATCCTAGCATAGTCTCTTCCATGTCCACTCTGGCTTTGGCCATATGACTTGCTTGGCCAATGGGAAATTAGCAAATATGAAGCAAACAGAGGCATGATAAATACTTGCATATCAGGTGTGACCCTTGGAAATGCTTGCTCTTGGAAGCCAGTTGCCATGCTGTAAAGATAGGCTATTGAATTCCATGAGACTACATGAAGTGAGATGCTAGAGGTTGAAAGACCTCTTCCAGTCAAACTTCCAGTTGAATGCAGTAGCATGAGAGACCTCAGCTACACCACATGGAGCAGAACTTCCCAGGTGAATTGAGACAAAACCCAAGGCAGTGAGAAATAATAATTCATTGTTGAGCCATAAAGTTATGGGGTGGTTTGTTACATAGCAATAGATAATTAGAACATCACTAGTGAAAAATTTCCTCTTATTTTCATCACCCAATAAAACTCAAACCAAAATTTACAGCCGTTCTTCATTTTCCCTTCTTTAGCTGCAATGGAAAAAGCTCCAGTCTCATCAAAGACCCTGATGGGCTTTATTTCTTTTTCTTTGCCAGCTTAAAGCTTTCCTCCTTTAGTTATCTCCTCTTTCACCTTCATCAGTGTTTCCCTCTTCTCTGGATCTTTCTTATCACCATTCTAACATGGTTTCATTCCTCCCATAATTCACACAAGAATGTTTATATATATACATTACCCTGATCCCTCATCTCCTTCCAGCTGCCACCCCATTTCCCTACTTCTTTTTATAGGCAACTGTCTCAAAAAATTATGTTTGCCTCCTCTCTACTTCCTCTCAGGTCACTTTCTCTTCAACCTCTATCCCAATTTGGCTTCCGCCTCCACCACTTATGAAATTATTTTTCCCTGATCACCAATGCCTTCAATATTGCCAAATCTAATAGATTCATCTCTGTCCTCAACCTAATTAAGCTCTCAATGATTTGTCACCATTGAGTACTATATCTTTTTGTAATATCTCATGTAATGTATTTAATACTGTAAGGAAAGTGGAAAAAAAAAGAATGATTATATGGGTACTCAAAGAAGTTTCTACTGAATGAGTATTGCTTTTGTACATCCTAAGGGGACCATCCATGTGTACAAGACTGTAGACATTTACTGATGAGAAATGTTTTGTGGTCACCATAACTATGCTTCATAACAATAACTATGCTTCATATTTTTTAAGTATGAATAAAATGTGGCTTTTATTGTGCCTATAGGAGTGGGAAATGTCACAAATAATGTTAAATATTTCTCCAGATAAAAATTATCTGCAGGTAACATCTCCCCAGTTCAAAAAATGCTCCAGTGGGATAAGTAATTACTGGTAACATGTTTAAGTTGCTATATAATGGTAAAAATTAGTTTGTAAGAATTAACTATTATTAGATAATGTATCTCTAATTAGTAGACTTAACATTAGTTCTTGCAACTTTCTTTTTAAATAAATAAGGGCCAACTGCAATGCACATGTATTTCATGTAGCGAGCTTCAGGGAATATAGTAGGGATATAAAGAACAGGAAGACCTTCAAGAATATACAGCTTTGAGGGTGGAGCAAAATGCCTGAGTAGAATCATCACCACCCCAACCCCATAGGAACACCAAATGTAACAAATGTCTACACACAAAATAGCACCTTCATAAGAACTAAAAATCAGCCGAGCAGTTATAGCACCCGGTTTTAACTTCATATCGCTGAAAGAGGCACTGAAGAGAGTGGGAAAGACAGTCTTTAATCGGTGATGCCACTTCTTCCCCATCCCCCAGCAGTGGCCCCATGGCATGAAGAATCTGTGGACTTGGGAGAAGGAGAGTATAGTGATTACGGGCCCCTGCATTGAACTTAGTGCTGTCCTATCATAGAGGAAAGCAAAACCAGGTTAAACTTGGTTGATGCCCAGAGGAAGCATTTAGACCAGCCCTAGCCATAGGGAATCCTCCACCCAGAAGTCAGAACTTGAGGTCCCACGAGACTCACCATTACAGACTAATGTGCTCTGGAGTCCTTAATAAACTTGAAAAGCAGTATAGTCCACTAGGACTGCAATTTCTAGGCAAGTCTTAGTGCTGCCTTGGGCTCAAAGCCAGTGGACTTGCAGGGCACATGATCTAGTGAGAAAGACACAAGCCAGGGTGGCCAAAGGGGTGCTTGTACTATGTAATTAAATAGTGGAGTACATTACTAGGTCTGAGGCTGACCCTTTAGGGCAGTGGGCTCCCCTCTGCCCACTGTAGGGGCAGTGGTAGGTCCAGAAATGCCATTCAAGAACTAAGGCCCAGAATCAGGAAACCTAATGGTCTGCTTGGCAGTGCAGCTTACAGCAACAAAAGAGATTCCTTCCTTCTGTGGGAGCGGAGGAGAAGGAAGAATAAAGAGGACTTTTTCTAGTGCTGTGGACACCAGCTTAGCCACAGTAGGATAGGGCACCAGGCAAAGTGGTGAGACTCCCTTCCAGGTCCCAGCTCCCATATGACCTTTCTAGACACACTCTGGGCCTGAAAGGAACCCATTGCTTTGAAGGGAAGGACCCAGTCCTGGAAGGATTTATCACCTGCTGATTAAAGAGTTTGCAGGCTCTGAAGAGCCAGCAGCAATGTGCAGGTGATCATGTGAGCCAGGGGTGATACTCCGAGATATGTTGTCTTCAGGTGGAACCCAGTACATTTACAGCTGTGGTGGCTACAGGGAGAGACTCCTTCTGCTTGAGAAAACCAGAGAGAAAAGTAAAGGGGACTTAGTCTCGCACTTTAGGTGCCAGCTTGGGTAGAGCACCAAGTGAACCACTGGGGTCCCTGATTCTGGGCCTTAGTTCTTGGATGGTTTTTCTGGACCTATCCAGAGACAGAAGGGGGCCCACTGCCTTGAAGGGTAAATCCAAGGCCCAGCAACATTCACCACAAGCTGACTGAAGAAACCTGGGGCCTTAAGTGAACACTGGCAGTAGCCTGACAGTACCCACCATGTGGATCTGTGGTTGTGGTAGCCATAAGGAGAGACTCCTCTGCTTGTGGGAAGGGAAGGGAAGAATGGAAAGGACATTTTCTCATGGTTTGAGTGCCAGCTTAGCAACAGTAGAGTAGAGCATCAGGAAGATTTCTAAGATTTTTGACTCCAGGTTTTGGCCCCTGTATGGCAACCCTTGATTCACGTGGGGTCTGGGGGGAACTCATCACCCTGAAGGGAAGGACACAAACCTGGCTGGCTTCAGCAACTGCTGACTGTAGAGCTTTAGAGCCTTGAGTGAACATAGGTGATAGCCAGGTAGTGGTTACAATGGGCCCTGGGAGAGACCCAGTTCTCTGCTGGGTTCAGGTCTGCTCCAGTGCAGCCCCAGTGGTGGTGGCCACAAGGGTGCTTGTGTCACCCCATACCCTGCTCCAGATGGCTCAGAACAGAGATATAGACTTCATTTATTTGAGAGAAAGTAAGGAAAGAGAACAAGAGTTGGGTAATCTACAGAATTCTTCCAGATCTTATCTAAGACCACCAAGGCAGTACATCTATGAGTCTGCAAGAATGACAGCATCATTGGGCTTAGGGTGCTCCCTAATGCAAGTAGGGCTTAGATGACAATGTCCAAGTCCCTTGAAATACCTAGAAAGCCTTTCCAGTAAGGACAGGTACAAACAAGCCCAAACTGCAAAGACTACAATAAATACCTAACTCTTCAATGCCCAGATACCAGCAAATTTTGACAGGCAAAAGACCATTCAGAATAAAATGTAACTTCACCAAACACACTAAATAAGGAACCAGAGACTAATCCTGGAGAAACACAGATATTTGACTTTTCAGAAAGAGAATTCAAAATAACTGTTTTGAGGAAATGCGAAGAAATTAAAGATAACACAGAGAAGAAATTCAGAACTCTTATCAGATGAATTTAACAAAGAGATTGAAACAATTAAGAAAAATCGAATAGCTATTTTGGAGTTGAAAATGCAATTGACATACTGAAGAATGTATCAGAGTCACTTAATAGCAGAATTGATCAAGCAGAAGAAAGAAGTAGTGAGCTCAAAGACAGCCTATTTGAAAAGCCATGGTCAGAGGAGACAAAATAAAAGAAACAAAAAACAATGAAGCATGCCTATAAAATCTATAAAATGGCCTCAAAAGGGCAAATCTAAGAGTGATTGGCCTTAAAGAGGACGTAGAGAAAGAGATAAGGGTAAAAAGTTTATTCAAAGGGATAATATCCGAGAACTTCCTAAACATAGAGAAGGATATCAACATTTAAATACAGGGTTATAGAACATCAAGTAGATTTAACCCAAAGAAAACTACCTCATGGCATTTAAAAATCAAACTTCCAAAGGTCAAGGATAAAGAAAGGATTCTAAAAGCAGCAAGAGAAAAGAAACAGATAACATGCGATGAAGCTCCAATAAGTCTGGCAGCAGATGTTTCAGTGGAAATTGTATAGGCCAAAAAAGAGTAGCATGACATATTTAAAGTGCTGAAGGAAAAAAAAAAAAAAAAAAAACAACTTTTACCCTAGAATAGTATGTCTAGCAAAAATATTCTTCAAGCATGAAGAAGAAAGAAAAACCTTCCCTGATAAACAAGAGCTGAGGGATTTCACTAATACTGGACCTGTCCTAAAAGAAATGCTAAAGGGGGTACTTCACTCAGAAAGAAGAGAATATTAACAAGTAAAAAGAAATCATGTGAAGGTAAAAAACTAACTGGTAATAGGAAGCACATAGAAAAACACAGAATATTATAACTCTGTAATTGTGGTATATAAACTACTCATATCTTAAGTGGAAAGGCTAAATAATGAACCAATCAAAATAATAACTACAAGTTTTCAAGACATAGTGCAACAAGACATAAAGAGAAACAACAAAATGTTAAAAAGTAGGAGGATGAAGTTAAAGTGTAAAGTTTTTATTAGTTTTCTTTTTCAGTGTTTGTTCACGCAATTAGATTTGTCATCAGTTTAAAATAATGGGTTCTAACACAGTATTTACAAGCCTCATGGTAACCCAAATTAAACATCATACAACAAATACACAAAAAATCAAAAGCAAGAAATTTAATCCTACCACCAGAGAAAATTACCTTTACTAAAAGGAAGACAGGAAGAAAGAAAACCAGAAAATGAAAAACAAAATGGCAGGAGTAAGTCCCTATTTATGAACAATAACATTGAATATAAATGGATTAAACTCTCCAATCAAAACACAGAGTGGCTGAATGGATAAAAAAAAAAAAAAAAAAAAAAAAAAAAAACACCTGATCATCTGTTTTCTATAAGAAACATATTTAACCTATAAAGACAAATATAGACTGAAAATAAAGGTATGGAAAAAGATATTCCATGCCAATGGAAACCAAAGAATAGAAATAGCCATATACTTATATCAGGAACTTATTTCCAGTACTCATCTCAGGAAATATAGATTTCAAGACAAAAATTATAAGAAGAGACAAAGAATATCACTGTATAATGATAAAAGGGGCAATTTAGCAAAAGGATATAACAATTGTAAATACATATGCACCTAATACTGGAGCATTCAGATGTGTAAAGCAAATATTATTAGAGCTAAAGAGACAGATAGACCCTAATACAATAATAGCTGGAGAATTCAACACACAACATTCAGCCTTGGACAGATCTCCCAGACAGAAAGTCAACAAACATCAGACTTAATCTGAACTATAGAACAAATAGACCTAATAGATATTTATATAACATTTTATACAGCGGCTGCAAAATACACATTTTTCTCCTCAGCACATGGATCATTCTCAAGGACAAACCATATCCTTAAGACAAAACATGCCTTAAGCATTCAAAAAAACAAAATAATATCTAGCATTTTCTCTGACCACAATTTCCACAGTGGAGTAAAACAAGAAATCAATAAAAAGAGGAATTTTGGAAACTATACAAACATATGGAAATTAAACAATATGCTCCTAAATGACCAGTGGGTCTGAGAAGAAATTGAGAAGAAAATTGAAAAATTTCTTAAAACAAATGAAAATGGAAAGAACATGCCCATACTTTTGGGATACAGTGAAAACAGTAATAAGACGGAAGTTTTTAGCTATAAGCACCTACATCAAGGAAGAATAAAAACTTCAAGTAAATTACCTAAAGATGCATCTTAAAGAACTAAAAAAGTAAGAGTAAACCAAACCCAAAATTACTAGAAGAAAAAATAATAAAGATCAGAGAAGGAATAAGTGAAATTCAAGCACAGCAATGTGAAAAGATCAATGAAACAGAAAGTTGGTTTTTTAAAAAGATAAAGGTGTGTCAATTTTGTTTAGCTAGACTAAGAAAAAAAAGAGATGACCCAAATAAATAAAATCAGATATGATAAAGAAGATATAACCAACCAATGCAGAAATTCAAATGATTATTAGTGGTTACTATGAGCAACATTAAACCAATAAACTGGAAAATCTAGAAGAGGATAAATTCCTAGACACATACAACCTACCAAGATTGAACCATGAAGAAATTCAAAAACTGAACAGATCAATTGCAAGTAATGAGATCAAAGCCATAATAAAAATTATTCCAACAAAGAAAAGCCTGGGACCTGATGGCTTTATTGCTGAATTCTACCAAATATTTAAAGAAGAACTAATACCAATTCCCCTCAAACTATTCTGAAAAATAAAGGAGAAAGGAATACTCCCAAAATCATTCAATGAAGCCAGTCTTATCCTGATATCAAACCAAAGATGCATCAAAAAAGAAAAAAAAAACTATAGGCCAATATTTCTAATGAATATTGATGCAAAAATCCTCAACAAAATACTAGCAAACCGAATTGAACAACATATTAAAAAGATCATTCATCATGCCCAAGTGGGATTTATCCCACTGATGCAAAGATGGTTCAACATATGCAAATCAATTAATGTGATATATAATATCAAAAGAGTAGAGGATAAAAATCATATGACCATTTACATTGATGCAGAAAAAGCATTTGATAAAATTCAACACTCCTTCATGATGAAAAAGAAACCCTCAAAAAACTGGGTATACAAGGAACATACTTCAACATAAGACAAGCCATGTACAACAGACCCACAGCTAGTGTCACAGTGAATGGGGAAAAAACTGGGTATACAAGGAACATACTTCAACATAAGACAAGCCATGTACAACAGACCCACAGCTAGTGTCACAGTGAATGGGGAAAAACTAAAAGCCTTTCCTCTAAAGATCTGGAACATGACAAAGAGGCCCACTGTCACTCCTGTTATTCAACATAGTCCTGGAAGTCCTAGCTAGAGCAATTAAACAAGAGAACTAAATAAAGGGAATCCAATTGGAAAAGAAGAAATTCAATTATCCTTGTTTTCAGGTGATAAAACCCTGCATTTGGAAAACCTTAAAAACTCCACCAAAAACTATTAGAACTGATAAATTCAGTAAAGTTGCAGGATACAAAATGAACATAAAAAAATCAGTAGCATTTCTATATGCCAACAGCAAACAATCTGAAAAGTAAGAAAGTAATCCTATTTACAATAGCTATAAATAAAATAAAATACCTATGAATTAACCAAAGAATTAAGGATTTCTATAATGAAAACTATAAAATACTGATGAAAGTAATTGAAGACACCAAAAATTGAAAAATATTCCATGTTCATGCATTGAAAGGATGAATAATGTTAAGATTTCCATATTCCCCAAAGCAACATCCAGATTCAATGCAATCTTTATCAAAATACCAATGACATTCTTCACAGGAATAGAAAAACAATTCTAAAATTTATATGGAACCACAAAAGTCCTAGAATAGCTAAAGCTATCTCAAGAAAAAGAACAAAACTGGAAGAATCCCATTACTTGACTTCAAATGATACTACAGAGATACAGTAACACAAACAGCATAGTACTGGCATAAAAACAGACACATAGACCAATGGAACAGAATAGAGAATCCAGAAACAAATTCATACATCTAAAGTAAAATCCTTTTCAACAAAAGTTCCAAGAACATACATTTGGGAAAAGACAGTCTCTTCAATAAATGGTGCTGGGAAAACGGGATATTCATATGCAGAAGAATGAAATTAGAGCCCTATCTCTTGGCATATACAAAAATCAAATCAAAACGGATCAATGACTTAAATCTAAGACCTAAAATCATGAAACTGCTAAAATTAAACATTGGGAAAACTCTCCAGGACACTGGACTGGGCAAAGATTTATTGAGTAACACCCAAGAAGCACAGGCAACTAAAGCAAAAATGGACACGTGGGATCATATCAAGTTTAAAAGTTTCTAAACCACAAAGGAAACAATAAACAAAGTGAAGAGACAACCCACAAAATGGAATAAAACATTTGCAAACTATCCACCTGACAAGGGATTTATAACCTGAATATATAAGGAGCTCAAACAACTCTATAGTAAAAAATATAATAACCTGACTTAAAAATGGGCAGCTATCTGAATAGACATTTATCATAAGAAGATATACAAATCTCAAACAGTTATATGAAAAGGTGTCCAATATCACTGATCATCAAAGAAATGCAAATCAAAACTATAATAAATATCTCATCACAATTAAAATGGCTTTTCACAATTAAAAAGAGAGGCAATAACAAAGGCTGGCGAGGATGTAGAAAAAAGGGAAGCCTCATAGACTGTTGCTGGGAGTTTTAATTAGTAAAACCACTGTGGAGAACAATTTGGAGGTTTCTCAGAAAACTAAAAATAGAGTTACAATATGTTCCAATAATGCACAACTAAGTATATACCCTAAAGGACAGAAATCAGTATGTTGAAGAGACATCTACACTCCCATGTTTCTTGCAGCACTATTCACAACAGCCAAGATCTGGAAGCAACCTAAGTGTCCATCAATAGATGAATGGATAAAGAAAATGTGGTACCTATACACGAATATTATTCAGCCTGATATGGTTTGGCTGTTTCCCTACCCAAATCTCATCTTGAATTCCCAAGTGTTGTGGGAGGGACCAAGTGGGAGGTAATTGAATCATGGGGTCAGATCCTTCCTCTGCTATTCTCACGACAGTGATAAAGTCTCATGAGATTGGATGGTTATTATAAGGGGGGAGTATTTCTGTACAAGCTCTCTTTTCTTGTCTGCCACCATGTGAGACGTGCCTTTCACCTTTCACCATGACTGTGAGGCCTCCCCAGCCACGTGGAACTGTTAAGTTCAATAAAATTATCTTTTATACATTGCCTAGTCTCAGGTATGTATTCATCAGCAGCCTGAAAACGAACTAATGCAGTAAATTGGTTCCAGTAGAGTGGGGCATTGCTGAAAAGATATCTGAAAATGTGGAAGTGACTTTGGAACTGGGTAACAGGCAGAAGTTGGAACAGTTTGGAAGGCTCAGAAGAAGACAAGAAAATCTGGGGAAATTTTGGACTTCCTAGAGATTTTTTGAATGGCTTTGACAAAAATGTTGATAATTATATGAACAATAAGGTCCAGGCTGAGGTGGTCTCAGATGGAGATGGAGAAACTTGTTGGGAACTGGAGCAAAGGTGATTCTTATTATGTTTTAGCAAAGAGACTGACAGCATTTTACCCCTGCCGTAGAGATATGTGGAACTTTGAACTGGACAGAGATGATTAAGGGTATCTGGCAGAAGAAATTTCTAAGCAGCAAAGCATTCAAGAGTTGACTTGGGTGCTGTTAAAAGCATTCTCTTTTACCAGGGAAGCAGAGCATAAAAGTTTGGAAAATTTTCAGCCTGACAATGTGATAGAAAAGAAAATCCCATTTTCAGAAAATTGTTGCAATCTGTCCATCTGACAAAGGGTTAATATCCAGGATCTACAAGGAACTTCAACAAGTTTATCAGAAAAAAACAAACAACCCTATCAAAAAGTGGGCAAAGGATATGAACAGACACTTCTCAAAAGAAGACATTTATGTGGCCAAGAAACATGAAAATAAGCTCATCATCACTGGTCATTAGAGAAATGCAAATCAAAACCATAATGAGAAACCATCTCACACCAGTTAGAATGGCGATCATTAAAAAGTCAGGAAACAATAGATGCCGGAGAGGATGTGGAGAAATAGGAATGGTTTTACACTGTTGATGGGAGTATAAATTAGTTCAACCATTGTGGAAGACTGTGGCAATTCCTCAAGGATCTAGAACAAGAAATCCCATTTGGCCCAGCGATGCCATTACCGGGTATATACCCAAAGGATTATAAATCATTCTACTATAAAGACATATGCACACGTATGTTTATTGCAGCACTATTCACAATAGCAAAGACTTGGAACCAGCCCAAATGCCCATCAACGATACACTGGATTAAGAAAAATATGGCACATATACCCCATGGAATACTATGCAGTTAAAAAAAGGATGAGTTTATATATTTTGCAGGGACATGGATGAAGCTGGAAATCATCATTCTCAGTAAACTAACACAGGAACAGAAAACTAAACACCACATGTTCTCACTCTAAGTGGGAATTGAACAATGAGAACACATGGACACAGGGAGGGGAACATCACACACTGGGGCCTGTCAGGGGCTGAGGAGCTAGGGGAGGGATAGCATTAGGAGAAATACCTAATGTAGATGACAGGTTGTTGGGTGCAGCAAATCACCTTGGCACGTGTATACCTATGTAACAAGCCTGCACATTCTGCACATATATCCCAGAACTTAAAGTATAATAAAAAAAATAAAGAAAATCTCGTTTTCTGAGAAATTCAAGCCAGCTGAAGAAATTTGCATAAGTAACAAGGAGGTCAATGTTAATCCCCAAGACAATAGGGAAAATGTCTCCAGAGCACGTTAGAGGTCTTCACAGCAGCCTCTCCCATCACAAGCCTAGAGGTCTAGGAGGTAAATGTGCTTTTATGGGCCAGGCGTGGGGTCCCTGTGCTGTGTGCAGCCTAGGGACTTTGTGCCCTGCATCCCAACAACTCAAGCCTGGCTGAAAAAGGGCCAACATAAAGCTCAGGCCGTGGCTTTAAAGGGTGTATGTCTCAAGCCTTGGCAGCTTCCACATGGTATTGAACCTGCCAGTGCACAGAAGTCAAGAATTGGGATTTGGGAACCCCCACCTAGCTTTCAGAAGATGTATAGAAATGCCTGGATATCCAGACAGAAGTTTACTGCAGGGGTGGGGCCCTCATAGAGAACCTCTGCTAGGACAGTGTGGGAGGCAAATGTGGGGTTGGAGCCCCCACAGGGACTCCCTACTAGGGTACTGTCTAGTGGAGTTGTGAGAAGACAGCCACCATCCTCCAGATTCCAGAATGGTAGATTCATTGACAGCTTTCACCATGCACCTGGAAAAGCTGCAGACACTAAATGCTGGCCTATGAAAGCAGCCAGGAGGGAGACTGTACCCTGCAAAGCTACAGGGGCCTCAGACCATGGGAACTCACCTCTTGCATCAGTGTGACCTGGATGTGATGCATGAAGTCAAAGGAGATCATTTTGGAGCTTTAAGATTTGATTGCCCTGCTGGATTTTGGACTTGCATGGGGCCTGTAGTCACTTTGTTTTGGCCAATGTCTCCCATTGGAAATGGCTGTGTTTATCCAATGCCTGTATCCCCATTGTATCTAGGAAGTAACTAACTTGCTTTTGATTTTACAGGCTCAGAGGCAGAAGGGACTTGCTTTGTCTCAGATGAGAATTTGGACTGTGGACTTTTGATTTAACATTGAAATGAGTTAAGACTCTGGGGGACTGTTGGGAAGGCATGATTGGTTTTGAAATGTGAGGACATGAGATTTGGGAGAGGCCGGGGTGGCATGATATGGTTTAGCTGTGTCCCCACCCAAATCTCATCTTGAATTCCCAAGTGTTGTAGAAGGGACCACGTGGGAGGTAATTGAATCATGGGGTCAGGTCTTTCACATGCCATTCTCATTATAGTGAGTAAGTCTCATGAGATCTGATGGTTATTATAAGGGGGAATTATACCTGCACAAACTCTCTTGTCTTATCTGCCACCATGTGAGACATGCCTTTCACCTTCCACCATGGTTGTGAGGCCTCCCCAGCCATGTGGAACTGTAAGTCCAATAAACCTCTTTCTTTTATAAATTGCCCAGTCTCAGGTATGTCTTTATCAGCAGTGTGAACACGGACTATTACACAGCCATAAAAAAAAATGAGATACTGTCATTTGTAACAATATAGATGGAGTTGGAAATCATTATGTTAATGAGATAAGCGAGGCACAGAAAGACAAACTCCACATGATCTCACTTATTTGTGGGAGCTAAAAATTAAATGAACATAGAGAGTAGAAGGAAGATTACCAGAAGCTGGGAATGGTAGTAGGGGGTTGCAGAAAGTGGGCATGGTTATTGGGTCCAAAAATACAGTTAGAAAGAATGAATAAAATCTCCTACTTGACTGCATAATAGGATGAGTATAATCAATAATAATTTAATAGTACATTTAAAAATAATTAAAATAGCATAATTGGATTGTTTACTACACAAAGAATAAATGTTTAAGGTGATGACCCCATTTACCCTGCAATTACACATTGCATGGCTATATAAAAATATCTCACGTACACCATAAATATATACACCTATTATATACTCAAAAAATGAAAAAAGAAAACTCAAGAACAATGACAACAACAAAAAGAACATAGAGCTCAAAGGACCCCATCAGCACATTCTTTTCTGTGTGCTCCCTTCCATAATGTGCCACTAGCAATCCCTAGTGTGAAGGATGGGAAGAATTTTCCAAAGGCCAGGGGGAAATAGGCCACCATTTTATGCAGGTAATGCTACGAGTAATGACAAGGGGCAGGAAGCAGGTGAATTTTCAGGGCAAGGGGGAACGCCATAGGCTGAGAACACTGTGCTGCCTATCATGTGGCAGAGTCTTGGGAGAACAGGAGGAACAAGGCTTGGCCTGCTGACAGCAGCAGCTGGAGAGGGATTGGAGGCTCAACTGAGGGGTAGCCTTTATCTCAGATAAGTTCTGAACTAGATTTATATTTGAGAAATATGAAGGTTAAATACAACCTTTTGCAATTATTTATTTGATGAAATAGCTCTGGCTGCTATGTTTATAATTTAAGCATCTATAGATCTCTTACTGAAACTCATTGGCAGTTTTGAACCTTTTGATTTGCAAGAAAAAAATGTAAATGTAATCAACAGCAAACATTTAATGAGTGTTTATATAGAGTGTAGGATCTTTCTGTCACAGAAAAAAATGTTATGGATAAGACATACATATTCTAGATATATCTACATCTATCTTTCCAATAAGGAAGGAATGGAGGTAGGATTATGAGTAGCTTCTTCAGTAGGAAATGGAGCACTTTTTTCACTATTTACCAACAGTTCCACTGCTCCTACCACCATCTAAGCAACCATCATGTGTCTCCTGTATTCCTGCAGTAGCCATTTGACTGGCCTCGTTGATTCCATCTGACCCCTGTACAGCTATACTCAATAGGGACCACAGTGGTTGTTTTCAAGTAGTTCATACCACTCTTTCACTCAGACCACTACAATGCTCCTTTGGAATAAATCTCAAAGCCACAGGACAGCCTATAAGGAAAGCTACAGGGTCTCACCGTCTTTATCCTCTCCAATCTCATTTGCTGGTCTTTTCCTTTTGATCCAAAATGTTCCCTCAACACTGACCTCCTTGCTATGCACTCTTCTGCCTTTGGGTTCTGTAGCCACTGTTTTTGCCACTTGTAACACTCTATTTCAAGATATCCACATACGTCATCCCACATCTCCTAACTATCTTTCTGAACCGTCAATTGATTGTATCTGACTTCCAAACCCACTTTCTTTTCCTGCTTGTGACAAAGGAAATAGGCTCTTTAAACATTTTCTTCTGGGCTGGCTGGCCCAACGTTAAGTTTTCTCCATAGATAATACTGGAGAAACATTGAAGGAGAAAAGAGTTTTGCTTCCTGTGTTCCTGTATCTCACTGGCCAAGCTTCTGCAGTACAGGTGGCTTCTCCATGCTCAGCTCCTGCAGAACATGCAGCTTCTCTGGCATTTAACTTCTAAGACATCCAAAAACTGTCAGCCGCCTGTTGATCTCAGGACATTATGTAGTACAGTGGAGTATCTCTGGTGAGAAACTCCTGGGAACAGTTTTCCCCAGCACCCTAGAGGGTAATTCTCTGACAAGTTGCAGAGGCTGGATTTCCAGCAAGTCCTGCCTTGCACAGTTCCACAGCAGTGTCTCTGGCGCCGATGACGCACAACTGCACACTCCCAACAAGATCTGGATCTTAGCCCTGGGCCAGAGGCTACTCTGACTCAGCCCTGGGAGTTAGTGGCTGCTCCTTATATCTTCTATTCTTGTATTATTTGCAGCTTGCTTTACTTTTTACCAGCTGATTCGGTTACTCCAATCCTCTGTTATCATTATTGATTCTTTACAGTGAACTTTTCCTGTTCCAATTACTATATGGTTTCTCTCTCCTGTTGGGCCTAGACTGATACAATATTTTAGCTCTGATATCAAGATGATGTCTTTTCTGTACTCTCTACTTAAAATTTCCTTCTGCATCTCTTTACCTTGCTCTGGATTTTTCTTTCTTCTGTTGCACTGATCATCTTCCAACATACTAGCCAGTTTATGGATTATGTTTATGATTTATCAACTGCTTACTTCTATAGAATATAAACACCTTGAAGGTAAATATTTATTTCACTTTTGCTCATGGATATATCTGCAACTTGTAGAATAATGCTTGGCCCATAGTAGGTGCTCAATAAATATTTGTTAAAGAACAATCATATGGATCGCAAGCAGCTGTCTCTGAAGAATGCCTACATTGGCCCCTACTGTGGGAATTCAACTTGTTTCCAGTAGCTACGGTTAGTATTCCCACATTCTTTGGGGAATGAGGGAAATGCTAGTCCTCCCACTTGTCCTAGGATGTAAATTATAGAAGCTGCTTATTGCTGCATGCGCAGGCCTTAAGATGCTATCTTTCCCTCTGCCATCATATAGGAATGTTTTCTCAACATCTCCAAATTCATTTAGCCATTTTAACCAAATCAAGAAATCCTTATTCAATTGTTTTTTTAATGTACCAATTAATTTTACATTTAATTTACCTGTATTCCCTGTCACGCCAGTTTGCACATATTGCTAAAACAAAGATTTTCACAGATACTGAAATGTAAATTTTGGTTAGAAACATAAGATAACCTGCCAGTTAAGAAACAGATCTGTATAGCTCTGGTTTCCTTTATCTGATAGCAAATGTTAATTTGGCATGTAAATAACCATAGCCAAGTTACCTAGACATAGTTAGGGAAAAAATAAAATTACAAAATACTGAAACAAATGAGGTCTAACTTTCATTTCTCTGGCTACTATTTAACTTATGGGAGCAAAGTCTTTTTACTATATGGAAGTGAATATCTCTAATTTGAATTTCATCTCTATGTACTTTTTTTTAATTTTTTTGAGACAGAGTCTTGCTCCGTCAACCAGGTTGGAGTGTAGTGGTGCATTCTCGGCTCACTGCAACCTCTACCCCTCGGGCTCCAGTGATCCTTCCTCCTCAGCCTCAGAAGTAGCTGGGACCACAGGTACACACCACCATGCCCAGCTATTTGTTTTGTAGTTTTAGTAGAGATGGGGTCTTTCCATATTGCTCAGGCTAGTTTCAAACTCCTGAGCTCAAGCAATCCACCCGCCTCAGCCTTCCAAAGTGCTGGATTATAGGCATGAGCCACCGCACCCAGCTGGCTTTCTTATAAAGATAGCCCAGCTCTTATATCACACAGAGATGGAAGACTATAGAGGATAAAATAAACAACAGGATGCCTTAAATAATGATTATATATGGAGAGTAGAACTTTTGTTATTTGGAACTACAAGGACATTACTCAGTTTGGTTAGGCACATTTTTGGAGACATAAGAGCATTTTTATTCAGCAGCAACATACTTTTTCATTTTAAGCATTTTTATAAGAAATACTTCTAAAATACATTATGTCCTTATTTTCAACAGTTAAAGACACTTCCTCTGAGAAGCCATCTTTGGCCCTTCTAGTTTTGGGTAGGTGCCCTTGATCTATGCTCACAAAATACCTGGTATCTTCCCTTCCAAAGCACAGATTTCACTTCACTATTGACGTCAGTGGGCTACACTGGGTTGTCATGACTTTTAAGGGAGAGAATCTATCTTTCTTATTTCTCTGTTGCCTAGCATAGTACAGTGCCATGCGCACAGAAGACACTCAGTAAATATCTGTTGACTAATGACATCTTCAAGGGCATCACTGCAAACACTGGAAACAACACAGGGCAGATCACAATCAAGGCCTTGTAAGTGGGTGGTGCTATGTATACATTCTTTAAACTTTGGCTAGTAGCAGGTAGCTGTCCTTTCAGGTTCTTTTCCCCTGCTTGTACATTGTTTCTAATATGCTATAGGGTTAGAGACTCTAAATCAAATTTCTACTGAGTAAAAATAAGTTTAAAAATTAAAGAAAGAAAGAAACTAAAATTCACAAGTTTTAGTGCAAGAAGGAGTTTGGCTACTCTAAGTTCTTTCTTATTCCTAGTTTTCAGCCATTCTGGTTAGACAAAGTTGTCAGAAAGCAGAGATTTCCAAAGGGCAATGTGTTCCTGTGTTCTGCTCCCTGTAGACACCTTAATTTAATACATATTAATAGCTAAAAATAAATTGTAAAAAGCAGGTCTTAAATCACTGCCCTCCCACTTAACAAGAAAAATCATACATAGCAATTCATATAATAGAAACTGTTAGTGCAGATATAGAGCCATAAAATCAAAGCACTCTTTATGCAATAAGTCTATGCTTCATTGAGGTCAATTAAAGCAAGATTTATGCACACAGGCAGTCACTCTGCCTTAAAAAATGGCTTTTACACACTCTAAGGTAGGGTGAAGAGCTGCTCAAAAGCTGGATCCCTACAGAATGGAAAAAAAAAAAAAAAAAAAAGGAATGAATCTGGAAATATATACCTGTCCTCTAAGAATATGATAGAAATGGCTAAGTGAAACCGGAAATATACAGGCATAAGAAAGATTAAAATTAACATCCAAAACTCATTTAAGGAAAAGAAATCTCAGCTCTCTGTTGCATCTCAATTGAGAACATTATTTTTTAACCTTATGTAAATGGCACAAGCTGAACATTCTTTGATTTATATTATTTGGATAAACTAAAAGGTACATGGTGCCAATAACACATTACAGTCTGTCAACAGTATTCTTTGTGACCACCCATAATTAGTTTGTATACCGACCAAGATTCATAAATACAAAACAACTGAAGAAAGGCAAGGTTCTTACAAACCTAAAGAGCCCACAAAGCAATCTCATCTTTCACATCATTCAGAGTGGTTGCTGTATTATAAACAAAGCAGGGCCTGAATGATGGATGGAGAGAAAACACACCTGCTCTCTGAGGATCATGAATCACGGTGCTTTTCTCTAAGCTCTCCAATATTGAAACTTCTTTCTACATTAAAAGTGCGTGAAAGTGCATTAACTCTTCATAGCAATTAGTCTCCTGAAAGACTTATTTATGAAAACATACATGATTCACAATGTTCCCATTCATCATTACTTATTAAGCCCACCTCTGCAGAAGGCATCAAAGGTACAACGACAAAAGGACAAGGTTCATGTCTCTAAGGTATAGTCTCACTGGGATACCAAAAAGATAGGCAGATATTTACAATAAAATATATTAGCAGATATAATGGCATTGTACACAAAGTATAGTTCAATCACAGAAAAATGCTTACATGAGTTATTACAGAGAAGGTAGTTGACCCTGTTCCTTGAAGGATGAGTGGAAATTTGTTGCAGAGAATAACTTGGAAAAGAAACTCCAGAAAGAAAAGTTGACAAGCAAGGGCACAGAGGCAGGAACAAGCATGGTTTGTTTGGAGTAAACTAGGTAGTCTGAGTTGACTGTAAGAGGCATGATTGGCAGGAGGTGTGGCTCTGTAGGCAGGAGCAGATGAAAAAGGTCATGCTAATGAGTTCAGTTTTATCAGATAAATGATAAGCAGGATAGTGACACGATCAGATGAAATGAGCAGAATGGTGCTATAATTGGATACACATGTGAGAAAATCCTCTCTGAAAGTAGTAGGAATGATGGGTTTGTGAAAGTGAAGCTGCAGGAAACATGACCAATTAGGTGCCCATGCAATTGTCCAGGTGGGAAACATGATGGCCTAAATGAGATAAGAGCATAAAAGTGCAAACAGGTGGACAGACTGACCTAAGTGGAGCAGAATTGACTGGACTTGATCATTGAAGAGAGGTCAGGGCAAGCGAAGGAGCGCAATCCAATTAGGCTCTTGCATGTCTAACTTGAGCGTCGAGATAAAAATAAAACATGGAGGAAACGCCTGGGTCAGTGTGGATATGACAAGTTTGAAGGCTCTTTGTGATATCTACAGATAGATGTAGGTGTAAAGATTCAGACATCTGGAGATAATGTGGAATTCATGACTTATTTATTCAACAAAGATTAGAGTGAGAAGATAGGAGAGCCAGTGAGAGTTCAGAGACATCATTTAGAAATCAGGCAAAACAACAGACACCCTCAATGAGATGATTAGAGTAGTAAGAAGAAGAAAATTAGTAGAGGGTCAGGCATAAAAAGTCAAGGAGTATGGGATTTAGGAAGTATAGAGGTTCATAGTCTAAAATGCTGAAGAGACATACCAAAGGATGGGGATTAAAGGATACCATGGAGAAGAGAATGAAGATTCAATGTAGTGTCATGGCTAGGGCATCAGAGAGCAGTGGATTTTGGATGAGGGTGGAGGCCGCAGAGCAAGCATGTGCAGGAGGTCTTTCAGCAGCCAGCTGAGCAGCAAGGGAGGGATGCAGGACAGTGGCCGGAAGGAGTAACCTGCTCAAAGATGCAATCTCAAATGAGTTAATTTCATTGTCAGACTGCTCTGGGGTACATTCACCCATTAGAAAGATTTCTTCCCATTATTATTAAATCTATGAGATGGGGAGTAGCAGTATAAACAAGAAGTCACTTTCTTAAAATTAAAAGAAATCATTTTATAGTTTTGTACAGTACCAAACGTTTTATGTTATCAAATGGTAAAAATGTTTTTGTCAGATACACTCTCTAAAAAAATACTGACTGAGGCTGGGTGTGGTGGCTTACGCCTGCAATCCCAACACTTTGGGAGGCCAAAGTGGATGGATCATGAGGTCAGGAGCTCGAGACCATCCTGGCCAACATGGCGAAACCACGTCTCTACTAAAAATACAAAAAATTAGCCAGGTGTGGTGGCAGGCACCTGTAGTCTTAGCTATTCAGGAGGCTGAAGCAGGAGAATCGTTTAGATGGTGATTAGCCACATCTAGAATAAAAGCAGGTAGAAGAATGTGGAAGAACTTGACTTGCTGAATCTTCCAACCTTCATCTTTCTCCCATGTTAGATGCTTTCTGCTCTTGAACATCAGACCCTAAGTTCTTCCACTTTTAGACTCTTTCACTTACACCAGTGGTTTGCCAGGGCCTTCAGCCACATACTGAAGGCTGCACTTTTGGCTTCCCTACTTTTGAGGTTTTGGAACTCAAACTGGCTTCCTTGCTCCTCAGTTTGTGGATGGCCTATTGTGGGACTTCACCTTGTGATCATGTGAGCCAATACTCCTTAAAAACTCCCCATCACATATACATCTATCCTATCAGTCCTGTCCCTCTCGAGAATGCTGACTAATACAAGCTTTATTCTTTTGCATATGGCTATCCAATTTTCCCAGCAGCATTAAATAGAGTGTTCTATCCTCAGTGCACATTTTTGTTAACTTTGTCAAAGATCTGTTGGTTATAGGTAGGTGGCTTTATTTCTGGGTTCTCTATTCCGTTCCATTGACCTATATGTCTATTTTTATACCAGTACCATGCTGTGTTGGTTGTAGCATAATTTATAGTAGTAAAGTCAGATAATGTGATCCCTCCTGTTTTGTTCCTTTTAAGGATTGCTTTGGCTATTCAGGCCTTTTTTTCTTTTTCTTTTTTTTCTTTCTTTTTTTGGTTTCATGTGAATTTTAGGATTGGTTTTACTCATTATGTGAAAAATGACATTGATAATTGGATAGGAATTGTGTCAAATCTCTGGATTGCTTTGGATAATATGGCCATTTTAATTATTCTGATTCTTCCAGTCTATAAGCATGGATGTTTTTCCATTTGTGTCATCTATGATTTCTTTCATCAGTATTTTGTAGTCGCCCTTATAGAGATGTTTCACTACCTTGGTGAAATATGTTCCTAGATATTTTTATAGCTTTATAAATGGGGTTAACTTTTTGAATTGGTCCTCAGCTAGATTATTATCGGTATATAAAATTCTATTGATTTCTGAATGTTAATTTCATATCCTGAAACTTTACTGAATTCATTTATCAAATATAGGGAGGTTTTTTGTGGTAGCTTTAGGTTTTTCTAGATACAAGATCAAATCATCAGTAAACAGGGATAATTTGACTTCCTCTTTTCCAATTTGGATGCCTTATTTATTTATGTATTTCTTACCTGACTGTTCTTGTGAGGACTTCCAGGAATAGTCTTTTTAAAAATGTTATGGCCACTTATAAGAGTCACAGATCTGCACTAGGAACTGAGAAAGCAAAATCAAATATGTGGCTGGTCCTGACTGGTGCTGACTTAAGTCCTCAAACCAGGATTCTAATCTGGGAAACCTGTAAGTTCTCCAACATAAACACACTCAACTTGCTTCCACTCCTTTTTCTTCAACTGTCTCCAGGTTGTTTCTAAAATTTTACGTTGGAAGAAAATCAAATTCTGGCTTCTTTAAGTTGATCAACACCAAACAGCCATAATCAACAGATATTCTTTGTAGGAAAAAGCACACCATTAAAATGTGTTAAACTATTTCTTCTCTAGATAAACACCTGATTACACGAAAGAAAGGCAAATGGTTGTCATGCCAGATTTTCTGGTTTCTAGAAATTGTTCCTTTAACTCATTGCTGACTGTGACTTGGATAGAGTAAGACAGACTATGCTGGGGAAATAGAATCAAAACTGTTTATAAGCAACATGAGAGAAGGGAACATTTGTGTTCTCTTTGTTGCTGGAGCTGGATCCCAGCAGAACAGGGTAGACATTCAAAGTATTTTCTGAATAAATGGAGGCATGAGAAACAACATTATTAAAGGCTGTAAATTACTTTTTCTGGTAATTCTTAAAAAGAGGTTTTGTGTCTATTTTTAAGGCAGTGACTTATAACAAACTTCAGCTTCACTTGGTTCTGGCTCAACCACCCATTCCAAGATTGTAACAACAGCCATGACTGCAAATATTGTAGCAGGTATCCCAATTTTTGCTTCCAAAGACATGACTCTACTAAACTTGTCTAAAACAAAATCAGAAATCAGGAGAACTCTCCCAATTCAAAAGTATTTGATTGCTTTGTAAAGACACAGTCATGAAATTATATAATAAAGAAGTTTGAAAATAACTTGAGGAAGAGTTCATAACAAATGGAAGGTAGGGATACTTAGCTGGTTCTTGTACAGACTTGAAAATGTAGAGATAATTAGAGGTTAATAAAATATTATTTATACTAAATACTATGTTAGCACCATATTATTAAAAGATTATGCCTTGGGACAATATTATTAAAAGGTTATTTTGCCTGAGGAATATTTCTTAATGCCATAATATTGTTAAAAGATTATTACATATGAGGAATATTTTTCTGTTTATTTGGGCCATTGTGCAATTTTTTTTTGCTTCTTTTCCCTGTTTGTTTTCATTTTACTTATTTTTGATACAGAGTCTCACTCTGTTGCCCAGACTTGACTGTAGTAGCACAATCTCAGCTCACTGCAATCTCCACCTCCTGGGTTCAAGCAATTCTCCTGCCTCAGCTTTCTGAGTAACTGGGATTCCAGGCTCCCGCCCCCATGCCTGACTAGTTTTTGTATTTTTAGACAGATGGGGTTTCACCATGTTGGCCAGGCTGGTCTTGAACTCCTGACCTCAAATAATTCACTTGTCTAGGCCTCCCAAAGTGCTGGGATTATAGATGTAAGCCACCATGCCTGGACTATTATTTTTAATTGACAAAAATTGTATATATTTGCCATGTATAATATGTTATTTTGAATTATGTATACATTGTAGAATGGCTAAATTGAGCTAGTTAATATATATATATATATATATATATTAGCTCACATACTGTTTTTTTTGTGATGAGGACTCAAAATCTCTTAAGGATGCTCAATATAATATGTTGTTATTAACTATAGTCACCATGATGTATAATAGGTGTTTTGAATTTATTCCTTCTAACTGAAATTCTGTATCCTTTGACCAATATTTTCACCCACTCCTGCCCTGGCTCCTGGTGATCACCAGGCTACTCTTTACTTCTACAGGATTAACTTTTTCACACTTTACGTGTAAGATCAAGTGGTATCTATCTTTCCATGCTTAGTTAATTTCATTTTACATAATGTCTTCCAGGCCCATCCATGTTGCCAAAAATGTCAGGATTTTATTCCTTTTTATGGCTGAATAGTATTCTATTGTATGTGTGTGTGTGTGTGTGTGTGTGTGTGTGTGTGTGTGTGTGTGTGTGTGTAGAAATGACATTTTCTTTATCTATTCATCTGTTAATGGGCACTGAGGTTGATTCCATATCTTGGCTGTTGTGAAGATTTGTGCAATAAACATGAAAGCAAAGATGTCTCTTCAACATACTGGTTCCCTTTGGAAATGTACCCAGTAGTGGGATTGCTGGATCATATGGTAGTCCTATTTTAAATTTTTGCCCTATTCACTATTCCTTAATGGTTATCTTTTTCTATCAATAGTGTATAAGGGCTGTCTTTTCCCCACATCCTCTCTAGTGCTTATCTTTCATATTTTGACAATAGCCACGTGTAAAATTTTTAAGGCTCTAACATGTGAAGTGGATGTGCATATCTTTTCTTTTCCTCTTTGTTTTTAATATATGTGCTATACCAGACCAAAATTTCATGTTATTTGGGCCTATTAGAAGTGGTGGTTCAATAGTATTCAGCTATATTTGTACGGCACCTTCTTTGTACCATACACAATCATTGGCATTAGTTCACTAGGTTGTGAGGGGTGCAGGATCTGATCAATGTTTCCATTATTCACAATCACTTTAAAGGTAAAGAAATAGTCCCATTGGATCACTTGCCTAAAGTCAATGTTTGCCTGTTGGTTCTAAGTACCGTCTCTTTTGCCCAAACTAGACAGCATTTCTAACAATGACATTATCAAGGAATGGCTATGTGTTTACCTGAGGAATGGGGAGGACCAATATGAGGGTGCACACACCCTCCTTTTGTTGGATCACACGTGAGACACAGCTCATAAAGCCTCTCACTCTTTCTGCTTAACCCCCTTCATATCATCTAATCTTTCCTCAAAATAAGCAGGAACCACACTGAAGCAATAAAAAGGAGTAATTAAAATATTTATAGTATACTGATGGTCAGTTTAGGCTCACCAGTATATAAATTTTTAAAGGTGTTACTGTTGTAGATAATCTGAAAATAGAACAGTAAATATATATTTTTAATGTAACAGAGTTACAATTTTTAAACACAAAATTATACTTTTATGGTATGTGATTTTTTTTTTTTTTTTTTTTTGCTTGTGCTCATCAGTTTTGTTTTTTCTGCTCTGAAAAGCCATTTTGTAGAGTCCAGTTCTTTTTACTTTTATCCACAGGGAAGTCATAATCCCTTACTTAAATAGAAGCTGGTTACCATGGCAATCATTCTAATGGCACTGAATCAATATTTTGATTTTGCTGGCATTTAATGTAAAAAGAAAAGACAGGCTAAGATTTATAAGTCATTTTTTATCTTTGTTATACTGCTGATAGCTAGAAAAATTATAAAGAAAACATATGCTCTATAATGAACTCCAGTTATAGCACAATTATACAGAACTGAGAGTTCATAAAAGAACAATCTACATATTTATATATTAATAATTTTGGCTCTGAGTATACACTTATATACACATGCATTTGGACTCAAGATTTTTTCCCCATCCCTGAATTGAGCCCTGTCTCTATGCTATTATTGAGGTCATAAATTGGTAGAAGAGATTTGCATATATCTACTTTTGCAATTGCCATTTTATTAAGTGTTCTGAAGAGAAAGTATAATTCCCATGAAGAATCAGTTCTCTGTGGAAGTCTACCATTTCTGCACTGGGTCCCGATAACTTATGTAGCCCACTGAACACCCTCAGAGCTCCTTTTTGAGGAGAAATGCTGGATTTGGAGTTGGTGTTTAATGAGCTCACTACCCATCAAGTATTTTTTCCAAGTCTAACAAGTCTTTGCTGCTGCAATTTAACCGCATCTGCTATTTTGTCTTCAGAAGAAATAAAGCTTGTTGAGCTGCTGCCTTCTGCTTGACAAGAAGGCATTGGGAGCCCACTATCCTTGAATGGTGAAGACATCTGAGAGAGAATTATGAGACTGTCTGCCCCAGGAACTAGCTATGAAACATCCCAAATGAATGGGAATCCCTTCTATTTTTAAGACAAGTGAATTGCCACTCAAATTTTTCTTCTGTGGGACAGCAGTCATGATTTTCTCCATACTTTCACTCTAGGTAGCCCAGCTCCCCCTCCCCAAAGGGGGGCTTTTCTGAGGTGTGTATTTTACACTCTTTCCAGAAATGTTCCTGCCGACATGACATTGATAACACATCCCTTACTGGCTACCTTTGTCCTTCTCATCTCTCTTCTGGTTTTGGGTGGATCTTTTATTTCCCTTTATACTTGAGTTATTCCTGACTACATTCAGGCCCCCCATCTTTCAGAGATCACTTTCTTACATCAGTAATTTTCTTTTGAAAACAAGCTAACATAATTTATTATGTAGTTTTCTGGCAGTAGAAGTAGGAGAGTGGTGACTTCTGCACAGAGAATCACAGAAAATAAAGAGAAATGAAAAGCACCATGTATCAAGGAAATCTATGAACAACATTTAAAATTTACAAAAGGTAGGCCTCTGGGGCCTTTTAGTGTACTACTGAGCTAAGGAAACACCTATTAATACATTGTGTCTAAAAGCATCAATGTGTTACAAGCTGAAGGACTTACTGATAACTCTGAATCAAGAGAAAAAGAATCAAATGTCTAATACTCTAAGAGGGCAGAGGAATAACAGTTATATATACACATACACACACATGAATGTTCATTGTAGCACTGTTCATTGTAGCTACAAAACAGAATCAATCTGAATATTCTTCAACAAGATAATGATTAAATAAATTACTTGACTGTACATTTCTCTGTTAAAGTTGTTTCTTGACAAGTTGTACACCATGGAAATCGGTTACAATCGAAGAAGTGAAAATACAAAGCACAAGACTCTATGCACTATGATGTCAATTTTGCAAATATGCAAACACATACATGTTATTCACATGTGTGTCTTAACCACATATACTTACATGCAAAGCGTTTTTTGTATATGTATAGTAGGAAAAACTGAAGCCACAGGAGATTTTTTTGTAGAATTTATGGACTGACTCCATCTCCAGGCATTTATTGGTATTATTCAATATGCACTGAAGATATTGGTTGTTTTTGGCTAAAGGCACCTGGGCACCAATGAGAGAGAAAGGAGAGACAAGGATGATGGCAGAGACAGCACGTACCTCATAGGCATCTGATCTCATGGACTACCTATGAGAATCTGTGGAAAGATTAGGCCAGAAGGCCAAGGGGCTTTCATGAGGGACTAGGGAGCCCATGTGACAATGAACACTGCCTAGTTGAAGAAAGGACCATGTGGCTCTCTGAGGCAAATATAACACTTGGTACCCTAGGGGCTCAGAGAAGCTTGCTGTGGAGAAAGGAGAGTGGGGCAGAAGAGAAGCTCTGGGACCCGGTGGAACTCTCTCCAACTGTCACTGGCAGCATTGGGAATCTTGAAGTGTTTTCCACATTTGCTATGTAAAGATCTGAATGTGCCTATGCAACGAGCTGAATGTTTGTGCTCCCCAAATTAGAATGTTGAAACCTTAATCCCATAATGATTGTATGTGGAGATAGAAAGGGAAGGAGAGCAGTGCTTTCATGAATGGGATTAGCGTCCTCCTATGAAGAGGCCAGCGAGGACTTTCTGCCCTTTGAGGATACAAGGAGAAGTTGGCAGTCGGCAACCAGGAAGAGGGCCCCAACAGAGCTCTCAGGCTTCCAGCCTCCAGAACTGTGAGAAATAAATTGCTCTTGCTTATATGCCACACCCAGGCTATGGTGTTATGTTATAGCAGCCCCAACTGACTAAGATAGCTTGTGTCAAGGCACACTTGACACAAGTCACTGGAGCAAGGCTACTTTCCCACTAAGGAATTCTCGGGAGTAACTCAGGGAAGCTGAGACTCTACTAAATTCAGTAAGGCCTAAAGAGCTGGTGAGACCTGGTGTTAATGTGACTTAATTTATATTCATAGACCAGCAAGGAGGCTGGGATATATTTGATTTGTCTATTTCATAGCTGAGAAAAAACACAGGCAGGTAAGAGTGAAAACTGGAGATAATAACTAGAGTTTAAGATTACAATATGCACACACACACATAAATACATAAATTCATATTCACTGGAAAGAAATTCATCAAAATGTTTAAAATGATTATTTCTCAAAGATAAGATTATAAGCTTTTTCTTGATATTTTCCTGAATTAAAATGTTCCCTTAAAAATCAAATAATACCTTTAATTGTATTAGTATAAGAAAATATAACTTTTAGATATATTTCTGGGCAGAATAATTTTTGAATAATTTGAAGCTTTAAAGGATGAAAAAAACTCATATATTGCCTTCCCTTTCTGAACCATCATAAATACATTCTTCTGGAAATTTGACAACACACTAATAAATAACCTTCCCCTCAATTATTTTCTGGGACTTCAGGGTGAGAGGCAGCATTATTGGCCCAGTGAAGAAGGCACTTGCTCCTGGGCACGCTGACTGAACATACTCTCT
This sequence comes from Piliocolobus tephrosceles, assembly GCF_002776525.5. Taxonomy (NCBI): domain Eukaryota; kingdom Metazoa; phylum Chordata; class Mammalia; order Primates; family Cercopithecidae; genus Piliocolobus; species Piliocolobus tephrosceles. Next base: position 111,984,238 of record NC_045444.1, on the reverse strand, counting down.
GAAAAGCATTTCTAGGTGACGTGGGCATGGCGTGTTTTACCTTCAGTCCTCTCAGGGGGTTTCCCGCTTTTACTGGCTGCAGTGCTGCTGACCGTCTCTGATGAGGTGCTCAGCTTGGTGCTGGGGTCCCGCTTGGGCTTGGGTGGTGGTTGCCTCCGTGAGCCACAGCTGCTGTCATCATCTGTACCTCCAACTGAGTGCAGGGACTGTGATCTCACAGCAAAGCCGCTGGAGCAAGGATGGGGGAGTCTGTCCTGAGGAGCAGGCATTGTCATGAATCCCATGCGGAAATGTTTGCCCACGTAACTCCCTTCGTGGCCTCGCCCTACTTCTCCACCTATGCTGTAAAAGAAAGCAAACCAAAAACCATGTAGATAAGAGGAGCCAGGATATACAAGATCACACGTGTGAGCGTATTTCTAATATGGAAACTTTCAAATCTTCATTTTAGTCTGGTGAAAGGCTGCCTTTTAAAACAAACTCAAGTAGCATGAAAGCATTCTAACTTTTGTGTTAAATGTTGTTTTCCCCAAAGGAAAGAAAAAATACTGCATAGAATACTTATCTTCAATCACTTTATATTTACTTTGAGGTAAATCTTATCAGTGGCTTAAAACGTAAACAAGAATTCCATGACAATGACTCATAGTTTCCTTTTGACATGTGACTCAGTTCTAGTGGTCAGCACTTGGGACTCTTGTCCATTTCATCAAAACTATTCCTGCTTTTATCTGCTTAACATATTGGAGAAAATGAAACAAACAACAATAATAAATGTTCTGTTACCAAACACGAAAGAAAGAAAGAGAGAGAGAGAGAGAAAGTGAAGGAAGGAAGGAGAAAGAAAGAAAGAGAGAGAGAGAAGGAAGGAAGAGAAAGAGAAAGTGAAAGAAAGTGAAGGAAGGAAGGAAGGAGAAAAAGAAAAGAGAAAGAGGGAAAAAAGAGAAAAAGAGAAGAAAAGAAAAAAGGAAGGAAGGAAGAGAGAGGAAGGAAGGAGAAAATGAAAGAAAGATAAGGAAAGACAGAGGGAAGGAAGGAAAGAAAAGAGAAAAGAAAAGAAGAGGAGAGGAGAGAAAGTAAAAAGCAAAGGAGAGGAAGGGAAAGAAAAGAGGAGGGCAGGAAAAGAGAAAGGAAGGAGGGAAAGGGAAGAAGAAAGGAAGAGAGGCAGAGAAGGAGGGAGGAAGGAGGGAGGGACGAGAAAATATTTGCTTAAATTGGTGAAGGTATTGTCAACCACTCTCAGTCCTCCAGAATCTTCAGTTACATTAGAAACAGTTCTACTAAGAAATCAGACACAGAATAAAACAGCAACATTGAATAAAGAGGTATAGTTTAAATATCATTTGATCCTGAGATTATTCTAAGCACTTCATAAATACTCAGGGTATGCAAAGTTTCCAAATTTAAGGTTCTTAAGTTTCACACTGGAAAGTTTGAACAAAAATATTAAAATATAAGAAATCCCCTCTAATTTTGAAATTCAAGCAATTATTTAGGAATTGACTCTTGGGTCTCTTGTCTATGCTATTAAGTAATAATGACTCCTTTATGAAGAGAAGGGACACAGATGTGAATGTAAACTTTTAAAAGGAAGATTTTTCTAGAGTTTCTTTTTATCTATGAAGTTATTCACCAAGAGTAAATACAATGTTTTAAAAACATCATTACAAAATATTTGACTGATTTTCTTAGATATGTTTGAATGGTAAGAAGTACCTCTGAGTATATGAAGTTTGGAAGCTTGTTGAGTCTACCTTTCCAGACATGTAAGTTTATTTAGATCTTCGTTTACTAAAACTAATTTTGGCTGGCTCTGCCTTCATAATATGATGGAATTTTGTATCTTTCATATCATTACAATGTTTGTTATAATTTTAACATTCCATTAGGAACAATAATGAGAAATGAGATTTTCTTTCCCTTCTTCAACTGGGGACTTACGACAATTACATGTCCTTTGGGGATATAGCCAGGAAGAATTTAATGAGAACATTAGATTCTTGATTCTGGCCTTTAATACCAATGATAACTTGCCTCTCAACCCAAAATATTTTACATGTATTTTTTTCTATTTTCAATGATATTCAGACACTAAGCACGGAGTACTATCTTTGCAATAAAAGTGGTTGGAATTTCAGTGCACTAAAAATCAACAGTATCCAGAAGCATGAATGGAGTCCAAGTGACAGCTAAGGGGCAGTGTTCACATCATAGCCGAAAGTATCCTAAGTCAGTGCAGTGTTTTTATGTGTTTTATTCTCTCTCTCTCTCTCTGTGTGTGTGTGTGTGTGTGTGTTTTAAAGAACGGCAATTAAGACATACATTAGAAGCTTATCCAAACAGAGTGGTTTGTGAAAAATGAAGAATTTGAGAAAGGATGGGGTAGTGGATGTGAGGGGCAGTCTTGGTATAGGAAGGTCTATCTTCAGTTTGTGATGATGTGACTTTGATCTTTCTCATAGATGATATACTTGATGTAATCTAACTTTGCTTTCAATTATTTTTCATCCTAATGTCTTTTGCTCATTTCTGTTGCATCACTGCACAAAAGGTGCTTTAAGGATTTATTTAGCCAGTCATCCCATTTCTGGTAACACAGCCACCTGGGGAAATTTATGCATGTGTTAATGCACATGGGCATTTATGAGAGTTACTAAAAATAATTGTATCAGCAATTTCTCAGTTACTTTTGACCTAAATGGAGCCTGAACCTTTTCCCAGACTGATAATTTACTCTGCTGCTTCATTTTAGAATTATCTTTTTTAACAGCACACAACAACTTAATCTAACTCTATCTGCTTTGGTTCATATATGCCTTTTACACACACACACACACACATACACATATTAACATTTCTTTCAAAAGAAATTCAATGCACTAGCAGGTACCACTGCAAGTTTAGTTTGACCAGACTGTAAATGCAAGATGAAGAAATAGGACAAAAACTAATTTGGATGCAAAGACCGTTGTTCAAGTCAAGGCTAGGGACAAACAGTAAAGGTGATGGCGCATCTACGTTCAAGAGACCCGAAAAGATTACTAGTCCAAAGCAAATTGAAGATTGTGAAATGCAGCATACAAGTAGTTTCTGAATTTGCTAGGAACCTGTGGAGTTTTTTAAATATACAGATTCCCAGACTCTGTATGAAGGGCAATGATTGAATATTGTTGAATTCATACCTGTTGAATCAGAATCTCTGTAGGTGTAGAAGATGAGTTTGCGTTTTTAAAACTATATCCAGATGTTTCAGATGTAGCTAATCCAGAACCCCCCAGAAATATTAAGAACAATAGGGCCATTAATGAGTAGACACATCAATTAGAGGCAATCAGGAAGAGGCAAATACTAGGCAAAATATCACAAATGAGAAAACATACAACCTATTAGCCAAATCTTATTAGGTTATCCTGCAGTAACAAACAATCCCCAGTCCCTAATGTCTTTTAATGACATAGGTTTGTTTCTTGCTTGTATGAATGCACATCAACTGTGACTCTGTTTCACGTACCTTCTTCATCCCAGGATATAGCCCCACTGGGACTTTCTCTCCTGGCAGAGAGGGAAAAACACCAACTAACTTATGCAATGTCTCTCCTGGCTTCTGCTCAGATGTGGCTTATAATCTTCCCATCACTCTCCACTGACTAAAACCAGTCTTATGGTCAAGCTTGAGGTCAGTGGCCTGGGGACATATTCTCCTCCAATAAGAAAGTACTGCAAGTCATATGGCAACACATGGGGATGCATATTCCTTGTACAGGTAGGCGATCAAATATCTGGCAGCTGTGATGATATGCAACTGAGATCTCTTAAGAGAGCACTTGCCATGAGGAATGAAGTTAGCTGACAAGACAACAATGATCCATTGAGTACTTTATGTTTCCAATCCCTATAACTCTGGACTCTACACAGAGTTAAAAGGTCCAGTTCCCCAAAGAGGGCACACTCTTTTTAGAAGATACAGCAAGGGTCCTATTGAACAACTTAGAGCTGCCCCTTGGGCAATTTGAACAACCCTTGTGTAGTGGGTAACAGGCAAGAAGAAGCTGATCATAGTGGTGTGCACCTGTTTCCCAGACACTCTGGAGACTGAGGTGGGAGCTTTGCTTGAGCTCAGGAGTTCAGGGCTGCAGTGGGCTATGATCATACCACTGCACCATTCCAGCCTGGGCGACAGAGCAAAAGCCTAGCTCTAAAGCAAACAAACAAAACAGAAGAGTCGTTGCCATTGTGGAAGAGATCCTGATCCTGGTCAGCAGGAGGTAAGGCTGCTTTTATGCAATGGGGCAGAGAGAAGTATGTGTGAAACCAAGGTAATCCACTTGGATGCCTCTTGGTACTGTCTTGCCCAAATGTGACTTTGAAAGGTCACATGCAGCAATCCTGGCCCAGAAAGGTTATGGTTACCAGGAGCTCCAACTTCTCATGAAAGAGAGATTAGTCTCTCCACCAAGTAAGCCATTGAGACAAGTGAAAGTGCTTCCTGAAGGTGCACTGAATTTCGGATGAATGATGGAGGAGGGAGATGATGAGAACCAGTCGTAGCTCCCATACAAACTGCAGTGATGAGGGCTATAGTTTATCTCCCTAACTGCACCCTTCCAAGTTTCCCCTCAGAAGAGCCAGAAGGGAGCCAGGAGAGAACTGTTCCCCAAGCCTGCAGGAGAAGGACATCAGCTGAGTCTAGGGAGTGAACTGTGGCAGCTGTGGAGGTGTGTGACTCAGAAATCCCTCAAGAGAGGACCTTCTTTGAGGACAGCAGTCAGCTGACAGCCGCCAGCGGCCATCTTCCAAATCTGGTGCAGCATTTTTGTTGAGGCTATGTTGCCCATGGGCAGCACCTAGACAACGGATGAGCACAATGAGGTATTACACCTGGTTACTTCTTCCCAGATTCGGGCAACCTTTATGGCTGGCTTTCCCTATTGCACTGGTCAAGACCTTCCTTACCATCACTATACCAGTCTGATGATCTTCTTATTCAATTGCTTTTCCTCCCTCTCTCCTTTTACAGGTGCTAGACCTGCATTGTGATCTGAGGCTTTTCCTGCTTCCTCCTTCTTTATCTCTCACAGGCATTCTTCCCAACAAACCTCCCAGACTTCTAACTCTATCATGGTGTCTGCTTCCTGGGAGACCTGAACCTACATACTTGGGAACACTTATACAACCTCTGGCATTCAGAAACCAAAGAAGCAGGGAAAGAGAGAAGGCATCACGACAAATGGAAGACCCCAGAAATAAGGAATGCCTGTAAAAATAGGTCATTCTCCTGCTTCAGACTGAGCATTTAAATGAGGCTTGAGGATTTAGAAGCTAAATGCACTATAGGAATATTTGGCTGGAAGTGAAAGTTATGTGGGCTAAAGAAAGAGTCTTGTTGCAATAAGACTCCAACACTCAAGATAGATTAAGCCTGACACATCTCATGTTATAAAAATAAAAACAAGTTTCATAATTCTGAATTTAAACAAGTATGCTTTTTCTCATATAATGAAGGCAATGTTGTGAGAAATACTTGTGTGTTGGTTAGTTATTCCATTACAAAACACAAAGTGTAAAATATCTAAATCAAGGAGGGTTATTTTTCCAGAAGTAATTGATGCAATATTTGTAAATATCTCCACCAAACAAGTTATTGGCTAGTAGAGAGGCCTGGATATTTGTGCACTGGAATCATGGAGCTATAGACTATCCCAGAGCCATTATTTAGCAGCCATATAACATTAGCTACTGAACCCCTGGGGCCATTTCCTTAGCTGTTTAATAGTGGCATTGGCCCCATCAAACTGGTATCAAATTTACCTGATATACTGCATATGAAGCACTTAGCAGTGTGATATATAAAATGCAGCAAATTATTTTAGCCTTAAAATTCCTACATTTATTTAAGTCTTTTCTTACTGAATTTTGCTTATAGGATAATCATTTGCATTATAAGGCCATGCCTGTAAAGCATGCATATGGTACCATGTAACCTCAGAAAACTTCACACAAAGAAAGTCAAAATAAAATCCTACATTTAACTCAAGGTATCAAGATAATCTAGGCAACTGTACTCCTCATGTTATTAACTTTCTTAAATACTTGCATCAGTTTTTCAAAGCACCTGCTGATCAGGACTGATAAAGAAAGGTACAAAACAAGCACTTCAAAATTTCTCTGACAATGCTAATCAACATGGTTTGTTCCTTGTCTTGTTGTCTCTTGAAATTCATCTGCATTAATGTTGTGTGTTCCCTTATGAGAACTGCTTCCTTCCGAAGATAAACAAAATCCATGAGAAAGGTGAGCTGCTGAGGTGAGACGTCATCTTCAAAAGTGACAGCGGTGTTGTTTCTGCATGCAATTTTGAGGCAAACTTGTCAATATATTGTAATAGAATTTTCTTTGCCAAGCACTGGGAAAAAACATAATCCCACTCCAGATAGATAATGATGATGACAATGATGTAGATTGAGAGCTAGATAATGATGGATAGATACGTAGATAAAGACATTGATCCTCTTTTATGCACATCTAGAAACTTGAGATACAAACTGAAGGGTTGCCTAGGAGTTTGCTTGCTTGAATAGTTCTTTTCTTTAGTGATACTTTGGAGCTGAGCTCAAAAACCTATCTCTGCAACTGATTCATACTCCAGTATATTTCTACCTTTGCAAACTTTGCAAGCCATTTAGGATTTTTTTCTGTTACATTTTCAAAAAGATGTATTCATCTAGTATTAGGGAAAGGGTGCATTCAACCATAAATTAAGTGGGGGAACATCTGAAAGGGAAATGGTGGCAGTTACAGCTGTAAAGAAGAGGATGAGATTTGCCTGTGGGCAGGTGGGCCACTGTTACCTGTGAACTCTTGGAATCTTTCATGTGGGCATTTCACTATGAATGAGTAGGAAGAAACTAATATTTACACTTTCTTCCTTAAAAGTATGACTTAAAAAGTTTATATTTGATGCTGCCTCCCTGTTGCCTTTTCTTTAGATGCTCAAAGCCAAATGCTTACCTAGTTCTGCCCACTGAACGTCCCCCTGGCCCATCCTACCAGAAGGATCCCTGCTCCAGTATAATGGCCTTTTCTAGGTATCAGGACCAGCTAGGTTGAGCTATGTTCATGGAAATTGGCCATCAAAAGAGCCACGAGTAACACCTCTTCCTATCTGACAAGGAATACGCCTCAACTCAATGTCAGACTTTAAAGAGAGAGGCATAATTAGTTACATCTGCTTTGATTTTTGGCAGATGGAACTTGTCATACAATTCATCATGTACACACACTCTCCACAGCCCCATTGGCCTTGAGTACAAATGGCTGGTCACATTCACTTACCCCCAGATTCATGAGAGCAGGCATTCTGTCTCCTTGCTCACCACGCTAGTCACTAGCACACATTTGTTTTATGAAGGGAAAATGAATAATGGAAGTAAGTCCACTTTGAAGATAGCCTAATAGAACGATTAGTTTAAAAAAATTTGTGGACATATTTCACTTTTGCTTCCCAGGGATGCATTGTCCCTTATCTTTGCAATGGAAATTTCTGTAGGGAAGCTTTTTTTTTTTCTTCTCGGTCCACCATATTGCTCAGTCTCAGCCACACAAATGTTGGATCACCCTGGCCACCGTGACTATTTTAGGAACTGGCAAATGCCTCAAAGTAGTCCAATCAGATTGAACCCAGGGCACGCATGAAGCTGCACTGGCCAGAAATCTGGACCTGCTTCATCCTTTTTCCCATTGTGAAGGAAGATAAATGGGACCAGGTCTTCAGGCCTTGAAGAAGACCTGGCTATAACTATGTCTGCAGCTAGAATAACCCCAGAACTGTTGAGGTATGTCGATTACTAAATTCCATTTTGTGGAAGCCATTTATATTTGGGTTTCCTGACAGATGTACTGGGAAAAGTCCTAAATGAACCAATGTAATAATCTGCAGACAGTAGTTACTAAATAAAAGCTATTGGCTAACTTTTATGAGAAAATGTAACTGGTGTCAGGGATAGACTGAGGATGATACAACACGGCAAACAAATGCATCCCACTTTATTATTTGAAGAAATCCTTCCTATTTAACACTATGAATAAAAATAATTAACTGCTTTACATATTTTCCCTATATCTAGTTTTTAAATCAGGCAGTATACTTGGATATGAAAACTTGGCTTCAGTAAAATTAAACTGTGTTCATATTTTCTTCCAAACTGTTCACTCACCATTGCCCTTAATGTTTTCCCTGAGCCACACATGCTCATTCAAAACCATAATTTGTGGATTTTTTGCCTTAGGCTCAAACACTCATTTTCACCACTTCATATCCTCAATGATATCTATTTTCTACTTTTATGCACCTAATATTTTAACTCTCCTAGTTTTTTTCAGACATTAATTTCCTGTGTCTGGCTGTTTATTGATACTTCTTGGATATGAAGGTCAAGTGTTAAAAATGGGATTTTTACACATCTTTTTATTAACTGCTGTGATGAACTGTTACAGAAAAACAAAATAAAACAAGAAAAAAAAAATAAAACTGTCCTGAAGAGAAAGGACTCAGTTTCTATTAGTTTCAGATATTATATTTTAAGATGATGATGATGATTACTACCCCCCACCCCGCCCCCGAGACAGAGTCTTGCTGTGTCACCCAGGCTGGAGTGCAGTGGCGCATCTCGGCTCACTGCAACTTCCACCTCTCAGGTTCAAGCAGTTCTCCTGCCTCAGCCTCCCGAGTAGCTGGGATTACAGGCTCACACCACTATACCCAGCTATTTTTTGTATTTTCAGTAGAGATGGGGTTTCACCATGTCGGCCAGGCTGGTCTCAAACTCCTGACCTCATGATCTGCCTGCCTCGACCTCCCAAGTGCTGGGATTACAGGCATGAGCCACTGTGCCTGGCCTAAAATGATATATTTTAAACATCAAATACGTTCTTTCTCCTTGGTAGGAGATTTCACCTCTGCCAAAATTCAGTATTTTAGAATTTGAGATATGTAACTAACCAATTTATTTACTAGCTATCCAATTACAGGTAGAAGACATAGTTTATGAACTTCAATTATGCTTATCTTTATAAAGAAACACTTTCCAGGGTTGTTATAAAGTAAAATGAGATAAAACATTTAAAATAACCTATCAAGGTAGCTGATATAAGTACACGTGCTATAGACTGAACATTTATGCTCCCTGCTTCCCCCACCCCAAATGGATGTGTCAAAACCTAATCTCCAGTGTGATGGTATTTGCAGATGGAGTCTTTGGAAGGTGATTAGGTCTTGGGGGCAAAACCCTCTTGAATGAAATTAGGGTCCACATTAAAGAGACCCCAGAGAGTTCTCTTACCCCTTCTATGGTGTGAGGACACAGAGAAAACAGCCGTCAATGAACCAGGGAGCAGGACCTTACCAGACACTGAATCTACCATCAGCTCGATCTTGGACTTTCCAGCTTCCAGAACTGTGTGAAATAAATGTCTGTGGTATTTACCCTAGCAGCCTGAGTGTACTATGACAGGAGCCTGGACAAATATTAATTTACCTCCCCTTCCTTCCTGACTTATCTAACTCTGTATCAATTTTTATCTTTCCGTTCCCAGTCATCAAATAGGCGTTTTTAATAAGTTTCCACCCTAGAGCACCATGAGGGAAAACATACGCTAATCATATAAATACACTTTGTTTTTGTAAGAGGGCTTCGACAGTATTGTCATACAATATACTTCCAAATCCAGATAGCAAATACAGAGAAAAAGTCAAGGAAAAAAAAGCCATAATTATCAGCTGGACATAATTATAGAGTTGCGTAAATCTATTGAATGGATTTTATGGTTATCTCTATCAAATGCCATGATAATTTAAGATTTTTATGAATGTTGGAGCTTAGGGTAATCATGGCTAAGGACTTATGCTTGAAAAACAAGCACACAACTTATTTATCACAAAGTGCTATTGCCAAGAGTTTGAGGTTAATATTGCTGCCCATTAATGTGATGCTTAATTATAACAAAGTAAGGAGGTCACAGAGGGAAGTAGAGAGATTTTTTTTAACCTCTATCAAAGTTCCTTTTCTTCAGTTCTGAGCTTATAAAGAGGCAGGACAGAAATATAATGCTTATTAAAGCCAGAACAAATTCTATGGAACATCTTTAAGAGACTTATTTTTACTTAAAACATGACAAGTGCTTTTAAGATTAACATATGTTATTATCTACGGTACTTTGGAATCTAAAATTAAAACATCCCTCATTTCTATACATAAGATTCTTCTACTCCTTGAAGTGTCATGGCCTAAAGAAGAGAGGGTATATGGAAAATAAATTATAATATTCAGATTGAACTAAAATACAGTTTACAGAAGTCCACATCGTGGGAGATCTTTTCCAAAAATTCAACCAGAGGAGGAGAAGTTCTGGAAAATATATTTTATTTGTGTCTTCAAAACTGACATAAGCTTTGAATATGGTTTGAGAACATGCCAAGTTTTTAGAAATGAGTTTAGCTAACCATATGTGGCTCATTTTTTTCAACCTAGAAGTAGAAACTAGAACTATAGAATAACATATAATGGCCTTGAACTTCCCAAGCAGAAGGCGTTAACTTAATGCCAGTTTAAAGTATAATAACTGGTTTAGCTTTCTAAAGGTATAATTTTTAAGGAGGACAAAACAACTCTGTCTTGAGGCATTTATTTACTCACTATTTATTTACAGAATATCCAGGTGTCTACAGTTTGTCAGGCAGTGAACAGAGCAGAGTGCTCAGGGTCCTCAGAAAATCACAGGCTCTTGAACCCCTATGATTTCAACACCTTGTGATCAGATGTTCTCTCAGAGGAAGTACAAGGCAGGTACAATGGAAGAACAAGTCCCGGGGCCCTAACAACCACCAAAGGGCTGGGAAGCCTCATGGGAGGAAGTGGCTTTTCAGCTGATGCAGATCATGAGTAAGACTTCATCAGATGAAGAGAGAAGTGGGGAAGAAAGGGATTTGTGAGCAGGCGGTGGGGATCTAGAGAAATTGAAAAATTATGGGTATATTTGGACAAAACTTAATTGGACCTTGTCTGTCTTGTATTTCCAATGGCTGGAACAGTGTTTGGCCCAAAGGAGCAACCAATAAGTATCAATTAAATAAATGAATGTATACGTATATATTTGGGAATAGTTCAAGAATAACGCACAGGTTTCTTAAGCGACAGGATGGATGATACCATTATTTAATGACATTCTTCTCTATTTCCTTCTTCAGTGGCCATTTTCTCAATTTATGATGGAGAAAGGAAAAGTTTGTGAGTACTCATACACTCTTAATTTTTGTCCCTGTTGGAACCAGTAATTTGAATGCAGAGATCAGCTTAATCCCCTTCTCTCCATCTCTACTGCTCTGCTTTGGTTTAGGTGCTCATCACTTCTTGGCTAAATTAATGCAATTGCCTCTTAGCTGATCTTTCTCTACAGTGCTGCCAGATTTATCCTTCTAAATGCAGATTTGCTCATGTCACTCTCTAAATTAAAACCCTTTGATAGCTCTTCCATTTCTTTGGACTAAAAATCCAAACTTTTAAGTTATACTTATGGTCTTTTAAGGTCTGGATTCTATGCCAGTTCTCATCTGCAACATGTTCCCTTTCTGACCTCAAGAATTCTCTAATGGAACATGTTCCTGCCTTAACATTGCTATAGGACTCTATGCTCCTCTATGTAATAGCACCTCCTTTATCACACCCTTTAGGTGTGTTCTCTGAGTAGATCTGCTCCACTGGTCTGCGAGCTCCTTGAGACCACAGACTATGCATTGTTTGTAGCAAGTGGAAAGTGGGTAGGAATAATGGGAGGGAGGGAGAGAGAGAGAGAGAGAAAGAGAGAGAGAGAGAGAGATGTGGCCCATTAAAAACCACTAGGTGGTTTCAGAAACTTTTCTTTTTGAATTATTTTGGCATAGGTATTTTCAAACTATCATTGGAAAGAAAAATTACAATGATACTATGAGACTTAGGTATGATTCGCTGATAATTGCTTTCACTGTTGAAACAAAAATATATATGATGGAATGCTGTTTTCAGATATCCCAATGGCCAACTTGAAAAATTGAACATACAATTCTAGCTCTATTACAAACTAGCTCTGTGACCCCAGGCACATTAATTCGCTTAGTTTTTTTATCTTCACCTCAAAGTGGAGGCTACCAATATCTGTCTCAATTGTTTTATACATTATTTACTTGCCCGAGATAACACAGTAGAAGCCTCTAAATTAATCATTATTTAACAAATCCCTGGATTAGATACCATTCTCCTTAAACTTTGTAAACATCTTAATTGGCACCAATGGCATTTTGAATTCCAGAGTCAAGAGGCTACTCTCTTGTTTGTCCACAGACTTATGATCTAGAGACTAGACTATGCTTATGAGATCAGTTATGTATACTCTCAAACCTTAAGCCAGTTTGAAGTTGGATCTAGAGGGAGAACACATGTTCCTATTAGTGAGAACTGTAAAGTCATGCCCTGGATTTGAGAAAGAGCCAAACAACTCAAAGAAGTGGCAGATACCATACTCTTTAGTATAATTTCAGTATGTTTTCTTTTCTGAAAAGTTTCCTATCAGTAACAAGGCAGCTAGTTACTTTCCCAGCCCAGACCATCATCTATGATACAGTATTAGATACTGACATCACCCTTGAATGCTTCCTTTTTTACTACTGTTTTAGGGTGCAAAGCTACCAAAACATGTACCCCATTTTGCAAAATCTCTATTCTCCATAATATTGGAAGAAAGGGATTAGTATGACCCCAAACTATTTCTGGCATGAAATTTCACACCAGAAAAATGAGTTTTCTTGAAACCTGTAGCTCCCAGGTATATTGCCATCTATTCATTGACCTTCTAGCAGAGAGATGGTATGATTTGTCAAACAAAATCAGAAGACTGAGATAAAAAACCTTTCATGTCAGCTCTGTCTTAAACCTACAGCATTCGCCCTTCCCAAACATTTGTAATATGTGCTTCTTCTGATAATAGTGTCTTAAGATTTATTGAAATAATGCTCTAAATTTCTTGAACAAAATGAGATCTAAAAGACTTTATAGAAAGTACCTGGAAATTGAAAATATTTGAGCACAGTGAAATGCTTCTTGCAAAATATTCTGCTAAGGTCTCAAATATTTTGCAGTTTAAAACAGAGCCATGGAGATGAAAGGGAAGAACACACCTCAGACAGATATGGAAATCCTAGCCACGTATTTACAGAATCATTGTGAAAAATGAACTATCAAGGAAGAAAAATAAACCACTGTTTCATCTTTCATATCAATCCAAAAATAATTCAATGTCTTTCTAAATAATGAACACAACTTAAACTTACCCTTCTTAAGAATTAAGATAATTCTGCTGTTACATAATACACACCTCATAATGACTGCAAGCTTTAGGAAACCTTGGCTTTGACAAATCTGAGCCTAGTCCCTCAGAATAACACCTCAAGGTCTATTTCACTAAAATGATTGTTGCTCTCCAATGAGAGGTCCCTAGGTCTTTCTCCTCTCCATCTTTCAACTTCTCTACATTATTAACTGTATTTTTTCCTCTGGTATGCTGACTCAATCTCTCTTAACAATTTTTCTACATATATTATTCTTTCACTGTATTCTCTATAGTATATTCTTCATTGATTATTCTCATCAGCAATCCTAAACATTTCAGACTGCTTTCTTTAGCAATATTTAGCTAATTCTTTCTCTATTTCTCTCTCTCCCTCCCTTTCTCCTTCCCTTCTGCTTTTTTACTTCTCTCTCATTCATTAAATCATTCATTCATCTTTAACTCACAAACATCTATTGATCATCTCTTTTGTGCCCAATACATTGTTTGCTACCAGGGGTGCACCTTTGAACAAGATGGTAAAGTCTCAAAAGGGGTTCTTACCTTCTTATCACTGTTCTTAAGTCACATTCTTTGTGTATCTATTGTACTCTGGCTTCTACCACCAAAGAGTCTACCGAAATGGTTTTCTTAAAGCGGTGGCGCATGCCTGTAATCCCAGCACTCTGGGAGGCTGAGACAGGCAGATCACAAGGTCAGGAGATCGAGACCATCCTGGCTAACACTGTGAAACCCCATCTCTACTAAAAATACAAAAAAACATTAGCCAGGCATGGTGGCGTGTGCCTGTATTCCCAGTTACTAGGGAGGCTGAGACAGGAGAATGGCATGAATACGGGAGGCGGAGTTTACAAGTGAGCGGATGGCACCACTGCACTCCAGCCTGAGGGATAGAGCAAGACTCAGTCTCAACAACAACAAAAAAAGTTACCTTTTCCTTGCTAATGGCATAAACTAGAAAGTTTTCTTCATTTTTCTCTAGGTTCTTCTCAACACCTTTAGAGCCATTTTATGTCTTCTAGACTGCAGCTTCTTTCTGGAATGTCCTATTTCCTTGGCTTCCTGAATACTGGCCCGTCCTGCTTTTGTATCTTTCCAATTTTTCCTACTTGGTATTTCCACTGACTTCTCTTCTTGCCCTTCCTGCTTCAGTGTAGGTAAAAGTTCTGTTTCCCCTTTTCTGATTTTTCTGTGCTTGTCTTTGACAAATACCAATTTTTAAGACTTCAATGCTATCCTGTCCACGTGATTTTCAAATCTAATATTCCATGGTTACCTGCATTCTGAGACATCTATTTGCCCTCCCAACAAAATACTGCACATTTCCAAATGGGTGTTCCTTTGACACTCAGGATTAGCATGTTCCAAACCAATGTCATCGCCATCTTGCTTTTCCCTCTATTGAAACTTTGTCTTCAAAGCACCATTCTCTCAGTCACAGAGATCAAATGCTTCCAAGAAATTTGACACCTATATACTTCCTGTATATACACACACTCAAACAGTCAACAAATTCTTCCTCTTCTACCTAGATTTCACATCTATTCCCTATTTTCCAAACCATCTACAAGACTTTTTATGAACTTTTGGTCTCAGCTACTAAATTATATACTTACTTGGATTATTTGTCTCAGTTTTCCCCAGCAATAATGCATTCATTGACCTAAAAAAAAAAAGTCCTAAAAAAGAAACGGGATCACATCAATCCTCCTCTTTAAAGTCTTCGGGATTACCCAAAATAAGAGTCCAGTTCCTCTGTAAGGAATTTAAGCTCTGCTTAATCTGGCTCAGCCTTCTTTCTTATCTTGTCATATCCACTCACATAATTCTTCTTCCCTACACTCCCCTGGGGTCTTTCCCCCTTCAAACTACATCTCCATTTGAAAAAAAAAAAAAAATCTCAAGTTATTCAGGGCCTAAACCAATGTCACTTCTTTCTTAAACTTTCATCAATACCCTCTCTCTTGTTTAGTGAACTTCCGTTTTTATTGTCACTATTTGCCTTATATTACAGCTATTATACACAATCTTAACATTATACAATTTTTGAAGATAAAAATCAAAATGTGCATGATTCTTTATCTCCCATGGCATCTAGTATACTTCTTTGAGTGTAAAAATTAGCATGTAAATATTTATGGATTTAAATTATTTTAGACCTACATTGAAAAGAATACATAGTTAATTATATTATTTCCAGGCATATATTAAAGAGTTACAGAAGTTTTGCTTCAATAGAATAAATCTAGAAGACCAAAAGCTTTTTAAAATAGAGACTTGGCTTGAACAGAAGTGAAGAGATAAAGTAAAATACAGATAATAAGTAAGTTACGTCATCCAGAAATTTCCAACCTCTAAAGGGAACTGAGCTCAGTATCTCTAATTGAATAGTCAAGCCATACATTTTCCAGGAAGTGAAAAAATTCTATCATCTGTGTGTCTATAGAAAAAGACACTATAGATCACACACACATATGCATGTACACGTACATTGTTTCCAGACAGAAAATTTCATTTCCAACACTGCTCCTAAATCATTGTGTGACCACTAGAGAATTCATTTCCAAATAGATTCATTTGTTTATCCAATGAGGTAGTAACACCTTACCCCATGATCCCTCAGGATATTTGTGGGATTAAAATGCAAACATAAATCTAGGTCAAGTTGTATTCATGAAGTATTTTTCCTATTCTAACAACAAATAGCATTTTACAAACATTTCTATTGAACACACTACCTTGGCAAACTGATACAGCTGAGAAGCATCCTCTCTGGCATTTTTGAAGTCCATTAAAAAAGTCATGCCTTAGAGTTCTAAAAACCCAGCTTCCAGCCCTCATCCATGTAATCAGAGTGACATGTAAATGTGAATCACTAGAGACAATACTTAAGAGCCAAATACTCATGCATGGATGCATTAGTTACTCTAAATGGAGTGGCCAGTGGCCTGTCTCTATGCACAACAGGTTGCAGATCTGCTTAATGTACCCAAATGTAAGAATATGATAGATTGAAATATAGATGGCAAAATTGCCCATGCAGAGGCCAGGAGCCTGTCTCCCTGTTTTTCTAGAATAGCTTTCCGGGAACACTGCACTTTCCCTGATTGGTTTTCTTCAGACAAAATAATTGAATTTAATGCTCTGTGCCAATGAAAGCACTTGGAGTATCCACTTTATGCTGTAGTCCTAAGGGGTGTCAGGGTCCAGTGTTAAACTTTGCCTTTGATCAAACCTCATCTGCTCCTACACATCTTTATTCATAACAAATTAAAAGCTATTATCACAACATATTAGCAACAGTTTTAATGCTCACAATGCATCTAAAAATAAAACAATAATTCTCCATTACAATAGATGCAATATCTTAGTTGGCCTCATTATAGTAGTTATCGTCTATTATTTGTTGCACACAACACAGCACAATGAGCCAGTGCTATACAATAAAGATATACACTCCTCAGGGTTTACAGTTTAACTGAGAGTACATTTAAATTTAAGATCTACCCTATTAAAATAAAACCCTCCTGTACACATGGAAGGGGACCAGGGAAATTTAACTTCACAGCTTCCTTATTGAAAATAATTTCTTATTTACTGAAGCCTGGTTCAACTTAAGGAGGACAATTAACTTAATGATTCTTTGGCAAAGGTTTTCTGTGGGGCTTTATTGTTTTTGTTTTTGTTTTTTCCATTTATAACTCATTTGTGGCCATCTGTTTCAGTTTTTTCTTAAAGAGTTTGCAAACCTTGGAAAATACAGGATTTGGATCAGGGTAGGAATCACCCAAAGATATTTTCATTGCAACCCATTTAGTTTAAAAAAAGGAGGATAAAAAATGTAAGTTGTAGGCTAATTTCGGAATGCATGAGACGCAGTGTTAAATATATACACATTCCCTGGCCACACACTTGAAATCTTCTCCCCAAAGATATTATATCTTTTTTTTTCCTGTCATAGCCACCATACTCAGGGCCACAATAACCTTACCCTCTCCATAACCTCAGTTTTAAGCATCTGTGTATTTGACTACTAACACTTGCCTTTTCAGTTTGCTTCCTTTAGTGTTCAACCTCAGCTCTCCTTTGACCCCCTTTTGGAACTTTCTGTTCCTTGGTCTTGCAATCTTTTCTGTGTTTCTCAATTGCTGTAAATCTTGTCTTCCTAAATGCAGCTTAACTTTTGTGATCAATCATCTCTATCACTCCCTGGTATATACCTTCAACATGCTTATGCTTGAAGTGGGAAATGTGATGAGCACAGGTGTGTCAAATGCAGAGGTCAAGATCAGTTAATTCAGGTTCACAGCAGGTGGGGCTGTCATCATTTGCAAGGATGACCTCAGCAGCAAACCAGATTTGGTCTACAGTCTTCTCATCTATCTTCCATAGCAGTACTAGGTCAGTCGACGGAAGATACACTTAAAGGGAACATCAGTCTACGAAAGATATGCTTAAAGGGAACAAATCCTTGCAACAGCATTTGATTTAAAAATATGACATAATGTGGCAACACTGTACATGTTCACTCTTATTTTCTGCTACAATAATCACCAATATCTATTCTTTGCTGATGGCCCCATAAAATCACAAATATCTAACTTATTAGTTAATTAATTAAACCCATAACTACTGAAGGCCTGTCTGTGCTAGACAGTATGCCAGGCCCTAGTCATTCAACAAAAAACAAATTATCTCTCCCCACCAAACACAGAGATTAGGGGTAGAGCCAGGTGATTAAGATTGATGCTACAAAGAAAATAGAGTGATATGAAAGGGAAAAATAGGGAGGACCCCCTTTAGATGGGAGGATGAGTGAATAATGAATTCTTCTGATAGAAGATATTCTTTCCATTTCTTTAAATCTCACCTCATAAGATCCAGAATCAATTCATCCTCCAGTCGAGTTCAATTTATTCTCATTGACAGCTGTTTTCTAAACTCTCTTTCCTAACCATTGAGAAGCACAAATAGAATAGATTTTCTGCAAAATTCACTTCATAATGTTAAGTTTTTGTTTTTAAATAAAGTAAAAGTCTTGGGGTGGAAAGGGAATCAGTGCTGTTTCTTATATTCAGGTCTAACCTGTACAGGTCTCAACATGGTTCTGGGCATTCACAAGAGTATTTAGTAGAAAAATTGACCTACTAATATTTTCTTGTAAATTACTAAAATAAGTACACGTGTAAACTCTATGCAATTAAAATTATGTGAGCACTATTTAATTCAGCATGATAAGAAAATAAAAGTGTTTCGAATATCTTTTTTGCCAAATTTAAAGAATTTGCATAAAGTTCATTCATTACTGGTTTTTACATATACTAGGATAAGAAACACAGACATAAGCTCTCTAGTTTTTCATATCTTATATTGAACATTCTTGTGAAATCCAAGCAAACAAATCTTCCCACAAGAATGGAGGTGAAAATGCAGCTGTATTGTGTATACAAACTGCGAGCAACCACCAACCTATTCCACCTCTTTCTTTTTCCCTCTCCACTGCAATCCTCAAAGCATCATTAACAGTAAGAGTAAATAACTTTTCCATAGACAATATCACCAAGCTTAGAAAAATTATAAAAATATCAAACCATACCTTGAGATGACAAAAGCATATGGAAGGCCTATAATCAAATAATTTCCTTCTACACTCTCGTCTTACACTCTCTAGGATCTAATTTTCTGGGAGGAATGAAATGGTGTATCTTGATACCTGGTATCTTCTTTTAACAGCCAGGAGACAGGCTCTGGAGCAGAAATGAACGCCAAATGGGGATGAGAAGGTGAATCCAGCAGAACTTGTGGTAAAGCATTAGTAACTGGACCTATACAGTGAATGGGACTGGATGTGACTAAATACACATGGCAACTGATTCATTCTTGCCTTATTAAGTCATCTTCGAAGTCAACCAAAGTAATACTTCCCATTTCCCTGCAGAGGTATCAAGGCTATTCACAGTAAATCAGGTGACAGAAGCCTTGATCTTGTAAATCCCCACATCCAGTTTTGTAGGGAGACAGTCATTGAGTAATTTGTCTTGCTCAGTGAAGGACAGTGATCTATGTGTCACATTAGGGAACTGCCAGTGTTCCCACCAACTTGGATTTATAAAATATTTTTCTTCTTAAGAGCTCTTAATGCTGTCATACATTTTATGTGACGTGTTGCTACAGACACATTCTTATTTTACAAAATAACTAAGTAGTAAAGAACATGAAACAAGAGAGAAGAGTGCAGCATTGGAGGTGAGATAAGAGGTAATTGGAAATCTCATGGGCATTGACTTGACCCATGGTCATTGTAAGAACCTTACTTTGAGTGATTCAAGAAGTCACTGGGGAGACTTTTAGTTCTGTACTGAGGTTGGATTACAATGGGTTGGCAGAGCTGCTTGTGCACGTCTTTCCAACTCTGACATGACTTCACATTGGTAGCTTAAAATCAACCACTGTGAAATATTTCCACCACGGAAATCAGCAAATGCCACTAATAAAGTCTTTTTTCTTTTTCCCTATAAAGGTCATTGTTAAACTTTTCATTCATTTTGAATAAAATAGTGACATGGTATGAACTACATTTCAGGTTAATAACAGGAGTGGGAAGCGAGATCAGAGGCTGAGAAGTCAATTAGGAAGCAATTGCACAAATGCACGAATCCAGGTGAGAGCCACTGGTGACTTAGACCAAGGCAGTGGTGGTAGAGACACTGAGTTTCCTTATCAATCTCCAGTCAGAAAAATAACTCTACCAAGTGTTTTGAGAAACTATGGAAATCCACACATTTCTGTAAAATCTCCCATTTTTCCTTATGTTGGTCACCCTGTACATGTTAGATAAAAATGACTAAGCAAACCCCCATTCATGACCCTGTATCAGCCATGCTTCTTGCTGAGGCAGTGAATGGCAACATCACTATTCACTAACATAGGCTTTGGGAATGCATTTAAAACAGACTTTTTAAAAAACATGAAAGTTGCTACATACCAGGTGTGGTAGCTCACACTTATAATCCTAGCACTTTGGGAGGCAGATGTAGGCAGATCTCTTAAGCTCAGGAGTTTGAGACCAGCCTGGGCAACATGGCAAGACCCCCATCTTTACAACAAATACAAAAATTAGCCAGGTGATGTGGTGCACACCTGTAGTCCCAGCTATTTGTTGGGGCTGTGGCAGGAGGATCCTTGAAACTGGAAGGTAAGGCTGCAGTGAGCTGAGATGGTGCCACTGCACTCCAGCCTGGGTGACAGTGAGACCTTGTCTCAAAAAAAACAAAAAAAAATGTTGCTATAAAAGATGTTACATCAGCAGAGCCCACTTTACTCTGGCAGGATATACTGATATAGTTTGAATCTCCCCTCTAAATCTCATGTTGAGGTGTAATTTCCAGTCTTGGATGTGGGGCCTCATAGGAGGTATTTGGATCATAGAGGCAGATCCCTCATGGCTTGGTCTTGTCCTCATAATAAATAACTTCTCATGAGATCTGGTTGTTAAAAGTATGTGGCATCCTCCCCAGCTCCCTCTCTTGCTCCCTGTCTCACCATGCGATACTTCTGCCCCAATTTTGCCTTCTGCCATGAGTAAATGCTTCCTGAGGCCTCCCCAGAAGCCAACCAAATGTCAGGGTCATGCTTGTACAACCTGCAGAACTGTGAGCCAATTAAACTTCTTTTCTTTATAAATTACCCCACCTCAGGTATTTCTTTATATCAATGCAAGAATAGAGTAAGACAAACATTATGGAAATAACACCTAGATTATCAGAGCCCTTTATATTTATGCCAAATACATTTCTTACCTATGTGATAAGTTTATTACCATGTCCCTGTTTTGCAAATGGAAAGATGAATTGCAAGGAGCTTAACTAACTGGTCTAAGTTCTCATAGCTTGGAACCAACGTTGGTTTTGAAGCAGGCCCACCTATCCCCAGAGTTGTGCAGTTTTAGGACAGGACACAAGGGAATTCTTTAAAAGAAAAAAATATATATTCTAAGTGTAGAGTCTTAAGATGTAAATAGACTTCTTGACAAGATGGCTTGGTTAGAACAGTGTTATCTGATGGTTCTGACACAGATGCTTCCTACCATCAACAGTCAAAGGAACAGTCACCAGTACACATGGGCCTTTGCTGTTCCAATCACACACCGGCCCCACGGGCTATGGGGCAGCCAACACGTGAAAGGTCACATGGATCTTCTTCTGGCCTTAAGCACTCAAGTTCAAGTCTCTGCCTTTGATATGTTCTACCCAGGCCCTTGACTCAGCCCATACCCCTTGGGTCATACCACCGCTGCTGCCACCTCCTCTATACCTGCTCATCATCTCCTGGTTTCTTAGTCAGAAAGGGTATAGGTTTTTTAAGTCTTTCATTACTGGAGACTGTCCAGCCAATGCATAATGAAAATAAACTACACTAAATGGTTAAACCACAAGCTTTTACAGTCTGGAGAATATTATTGCTTTATATGAAGGATCATGTAATCAATGACTTTTGTAGAGAGGGCAAACTTTTCTGAGATCATATCCAATCTGGAAATGTCTCCTGCCAAAAGTCAAGGCTGTTAGCATCTCTCATGACTTGAAATGTCACTAACTGCAGAGTAAAGACCCCCAGTCCAGCCCACTAGAGAGAAGCCATCTGTGGCATACAGTTTTGCAACATACGTATTGGAGGAAGGGAAATAGTACCAAGTTCTTTCCAAAGACAAACCATTGTAGTAAAAACTATAGAGATATATTTGATGAAGACTCTATATTTAAATCTAGATTTCAAGAAATTGCTGAGAAATTGCAAATTCACAGACACTTAAATTCTGATTTAGAATCCATAATAAAATAAAAATTTAAGATAGGTAGGGCGAGATGATAGTAGTCAACACAAACCATGATTTGTGAATAATAAAAGGTGGTAGGATCCAGAAGCCTAATGATGGAGACATAGGTTTGACAAGCAATGGGACACTTCCTCTCACCTCAACCAGGCTAAGGAATTCACTAACTCTTTAAAGAGCAAGTGGTTCAAAATTTCATTCTTGCACTGTTTTTCATATAATGTATCATTTATTGCTCATGTAATTAAGCTTAAGGTAATAAACTATAGGCAATTCCCCTTCTGTAGCCAGGAATTTAATTTAAACTTTTTTTTTCTTTTTTGCCTTTTTAAAGTCCTGTGTCAAGAACTCTTCAGGCATTATTAGGAAGGGATATTAGACAGGCTGAATGGGATTCAGAAGACCTTAAGGCTTGTCCATCTTGGTTCCCACTCTGTCTCCATCATCTAGGGCAGTGCTTAGAATGTGAACACCTTCAGGAAATACTGGTTAAATAATGGAACAAATGAAAAATCCCATCACAGCAGTCAAGAGTGTAATGCTCCATGCAGGTAGGCAAATCTGAGAAGCAACATCTTTTAACAGCCATGACTTGTACAACTCTACACACAAATACCCAGCAGTATTCAGGTCGTGGAAACTAATAGCAAAGTTTAAGACAATGTTTAGCAACTCTGCATTTTAGAAAAGACAAAGGCACATCTAAGTTTTAATTTACATTGATTACAATATATCTCATCAGGCCCCATGCCCTGTCAGGTTCCTCTCTGAGTCAGCCCTGCAGAGGCTCCCTTCTAGTTTCTGGCTTAGCAATCCTGGATTTGGATTGCCTAATCCTCTCAAGCTACATCTCTTCCTCAGTCTCCATATCATTTTCCTTACCCAGGAGGCCTTGCTGTAGAACAGAAGCTGCTACTTGTAAAATTTAATTTATAAAGAAAGTCAAGCAGACATATTTACATTTATAAGGAAAATCCCCAGTCTTTCTCAAAGCTGGTCTTTCTCTTTACTTACAAAAATGCATTTTATATTGATGCTCCACAGCATCCTTCATGAAGATACCTTGACATTTTTCTTAAAAGGATAATGATTATGAGTCTCGTGTTGCTGCTAAGGGAGTCAAACAAGAGTCTTTATAATGTAAGTAATCAAAGGAATACCTTTGGGACAACACTGCATGTGGAATAGTATAGAAGAGAACAGAATGGGATGGAAATTGAGTCTCAGAGCTAGAAGGTGCCCAAATTCCCTAGAGTATTTAGTTCAGTATTTTCTGAAGTGCTCTGACAAATTGAAGCTCCTCTAATCGGCGAGATGTGAATTAAAGGAGATTCATAGTCAAGTCAAACACAGTTCAGGTGGTTTCTTAACCGCAGATCACTTGGATGAACAATATGAGAAAGTGCATTGGGGAACATCTAAGAACCTTTCACAGTTTGCATTGTTTCTCAAACTGTTTTCCCAGGAATCTCACAGAGCTATGAACACCCTTTGGGAAATGAGCTTGTAATTCAGCAGTTCTCAAACTTGGCTATACTTTGGATCCACCCGGGGGAACTTTAAAAAATGCTGGTGCTGAAATCCATCCCCACAGAAATCTATTATTCGATCTGGGTCAAGGTTCCAGGGCGCTGGTATTAGTTTAGACAATTCTCAAAGGTCTTATATTTGGCAGTTAGGGTTGAGAATCCTTGCACTGTGTGAGTTCAATCCCCACTTTCAGGATTAGGATACCCTGTTGGCTTACACATCCCCATCCTAGCCATGTGACTCCAGATTACTAGAGAAAGTTGGGTATTTCAGAATATGGCAAAAGCTGGTACTTGTTTCCTCTCCCAAAGGGGAAATAAATTATTAGACTTTTAGTAAGAAAGGAAAACAGGAATCTATTGTCTTATTTTATGATTAATTACCAGCTACAGGTGAATTGTAGAAAAAGGGGAGACTGGGCACAGTGGCTCACGCCTGTAATCCCAACCATTTGGGAGGCCAAGGCAGGCAGATCACCTGAGGTCAGGAGTTCAAGACCACCCTGGCCAACATGGCGAAACTCCGTCTCTACTAAAAATACAAAAAAAAAAAAAAAAGTAGCCGGGTGTGGTGGCAGGCACCTGTAATCCCAGCTACTTGGGAAGCTGAGGCAGGAGAATTGCTTGAACCCAGGAGGCAAAGATTGCAGTGAGCCAAGATGGCATCACTGCATTCCAGCCTGGGTGACAGAACAAGACTCTCTCCAAAAAAAAAAAAAAAAAGGAAAAAGGGGAGCCTCATATATATGAGAAAATCTTTTATAAAAATGTAAGTATGATGCAGACTTTGGAGTAAAATGTGCTGCTGAGTGAGCAAAACCTATTATTTCAGTTGAGCATTGACATCAGTCATGAAATCATTTTGCAGACGAAGTTGGAACAGTTCTTCTGCCTGGATTCTTAGCAAAGCTGTGCTGTTAAGCATTCATTTCCTTACCTGGGTGGCATACTTCCCTATTTACTATGCGGTTTTAGGCACGTTTGTTCTTTAAAGGAAGTCCCTATTTCGATATTACTGATAAAATCAAACTCACCAACCATTGTAGAAGAATTCATTTCATGACTTGGTTCTGTAGACCGTGGAAACTGTCTAAAGTCCGTCCCAAAACAGTGTCTTTTAGAAGCCAAAGGGCAACCCACCTATTCAGAAAGTTTGGGAAATAAAAATCCTATCAAAGGCTGGGTGCAGTGGCTCATGCCTATAATCCCAGTACTTTGGAAGGCCAAGGTGGGTGGATCACTTGAGACTGGGAGTTTGAAACCAACCTGGCCAACATGGCAAAACCCTGTCTCTACTAAAAGTACACGAATGCGTGGTGGTGCATGCCTGTAATCTCAACTACTTGGGAGGCTGAGGCATGAGACTTGCTTGAACCCAGGAGTCAGAGGTTGCAGTGAGCCAAGATCACACCGCTGCACTCCAGCCTCGGCGACAGAGTAACACTCTAAAAAAAAAAAAAAAAAAAAAAAAAAAAAAAGAAAAGTCATATAAAACAGATGAAATAAGGATTCTGTTATGTTTATGTGATTGGCTTATAAAATGAGCAGTCTAACTTTTTTCTTAAGTTAAATAAACAAAATCTGTTTTACTTTATTTTTAAAGGTTAAGGATTATCATTCTTTTCCTGGCACTTATGACTTCATTAGGCATAAGCTGCCAAGCATGTTTGTTCGCCTTCAAGCTCTGTGGGAGAATGATTAAGATTTTCTCTGTCATTCCTTTTTCTAAGCAGCAGCAGGATTATGCAAAGGAAATACATAAATTTTGATTTAGTCTATATGATGATCAGTGGATATGGATCAGAAGAAACTTCCTAGGAGAACGAAGAGAACTTTGTGAATGCTGAGCCCAAATTTTCTTTTCTAGCCCCAGATGGACCTTTTGCTTTCCTCTTATACCAAGCACTTTGGGAATGTCAGCTAAGCTTCACTCAATGCCATGAACAGATGTGCCATCACACACAGAGAAAGCTAATAGAGGATTTGGTCAAAACCAATAAAACTTGGAAGTGCCACCTATACAATTAATACTCTGTATGTGGGTGTGGGTGGAGGATATCAGAAGGGGGATAGAAAATAGTGACTGCTAAAATATATCTATATATCTATGAACAGACATCCCCATAAATAAATACTATGTCTATGTTTTGTGGATAAAGCTGGTCTAGCAAAGCTAATTCAAAATTCCTAAGTAAAATCTAATTCAAAATTCCTAAATAAAATCTATCAGGTTGAAAGTTGACTGGGCATGGTGGCTCACGCCTGTAATCCCAGCACTTTGGGAGGCTGAGGCAGGTGGATCACTTGAGGTCAGGAGTTCAAGAACAGCCTGGCCAACATGGTGAAACCCTGTCTCTACTAAAAATGCAAAAATTAGCCAGGTGTGGTGGTGGGCACCTGTAATCCAAGCTACTCAAGAGGCTGAGGCAGGAGAATCGCTTAAACCCAGGAGGTGAAAGTTGCAGTGAGCCAAGATTGCACCACTGCACTCTAGCCTGGGCAGCAGAGCAAGACTCTGACGCGAAAAAAAAAAAAAAGAAAGAAAGAAAGTTACCAATTGAAATCAGAAAGGAGGCTTGAGGCTACAGCAGAGGTCCAAGGGAGCTGTGAGGGCCATCGTGGGTCTGAAGGCCAGTGTTCCTGAGAGATCTAATGTACGTGCACTGTCCACTCCATTTACTTCCTGCCCAAATACTAGCTTGTGGCAAAGGACAGGCCAGCATTTACTGGCTCCTGATGCAAAGCAGAGACTATGCCAATATTCTCCTTCCCAATGAGAGGGTAGTGCAGCCAGGGAAAGCCCACTCATTCCCCAGAGGGTGTTCAAGAAAATCTAAACTGGAGGAGATAGGAGCACCTGGCTGGACTTGATTACCAGACAGCAATATGTGATTTTTGTCTACCTGTAATTTCAAAAGTGCTAGTCATGTTTTCCAATCCCAGTGGTGTTCTGCCACACTACTGGCTAAAGTTCCCTTAGCTGAAAGACCCTTCCCATTTAAAATGTTTAAATGTAGGGAATTCTAGGGAATAGCTGGAACTCACATCTGCAGGAAGGAGGAGTTAATGGCTGGTATCTGATAATTTTCCCAAAGGGGAGTCCAGGGAGATTGAACTGTGAAGGGAGAATAGCCTATCAGAGCCTCAAAGAGAGCATGGTCTCCAGCCAACTCACCTACAAAGTAGGCCCTGATGGGTTTCTCATTCTGCATTATAAAATAGCTACAGTTGCTTTGAGTGAGTACAATGAATTTATATGAACAATGCCCAGAAACAAACCCAGAGGTTATTTCAGAGGTTGTTTATGAGACGCAATTTTTTTCGTGGAGAGAATCAGTGGCATTTGGAAGCAGAGATCAAGTGTACCTAATACCATAAGCCCAGCTCAGCAGCAGGCAAGGCTCATTGCCTGCGCCTGCCTGCTCCTCACACCGGGGCTGTTTGCACAGGCCTTCAGAGAATTCTCAGTAGCATCAAAGCTTAGAACATTTACCTCCTACGGAATCACTAATAGCTGGCAGTTTTCAGCTCATGCACTCCTATAGCTCCCACCCTTGGCTATTCTTTCAGAGGCCGCTGTTGCCAGGAGCATAGGAGTGCTGAATACCCTCTTGGTTTTACAGTCTACCTCTCACTGCTGATTTATTTTCCAAGCAGAGCAGCCAAGCTTCTAAAAAATCTGGGTCTCCTCATTTTCATCACACTTGTTCTGAAATAATAGCCAGGAGAAGGAAGGCTTGGCAGATAATGGCTATTCCAGCCAGGTCACCATGCACGTTGCTCAAGGGTGGGTGGTCTCATAATAAGGAGAAAGTGATAAAGGGAATTCCGCAGGATGCTAGTTCTCACCAAATGGGGGTAGGAGAGAGGTGGGGGCAGTGTTACCACCGCCCCCCCCCGCCCCCAACAAGGAGACATTTGGCAATGTCTAGAGATAGTTCTGATTGTCATGCCGGGGGGAGGGGGCATGGCTACTAGCATCTAATGTGTAGAGGCCATGGATGCTGCCAAATATTCTAACATACACAGGGCAGCTGCATCAGCAAAAACTCATCTAGTCCAGAATGTCAGTCATGCTGAGAAACCTTGACATAGGGCTTCTGAGGCTTTTTGAGGTAATGGCATACTTCTCCCCTCTTTTGCCCAAGTCATTTGAGCAATTTGGAAAATACCCATCTTGCCCTTTCTGTGATTGTGCTGAGTGCAGGGCTGTGAGATTCAGTAAGAGGGGACTGAATTTAAATACATTATATGTGTTTTCCTGGACAAATGAATACCACAGGGACTCACACACACCCCTCCCACCAATAATCTCTGGCTCCTCCCCACCACTGTCCAGCTTTTAAACAGTCCTCTGGAAGATAACATAAAGCCAGAGTCTAAAGGGAGTAAATTCATCTTAGAGACATCTAATTCTGCCTCCCTCTCAAGTAACCTTTCTGAAAATGCTGCTGGCTGAAGGTGAGCAAAAACCTAACTTAGGAATGAAGCTGCTAACATGGTTTGAGAGTCAATGACTGTATTAGTCAATCCTCATGCTATTAATAAAGACATACCCAAGACTGGGTAATTTATAAAGGAAAGAGGTTTAATTGACTCACAGTTCCACATGGATGGGGAGGTTTCACAATCATGGTGGAAGCTGAATGAGGAACAAAGTCTTGTCTTACATGGTGGCAGGCAAAAGAGCTTGTGCAGGGGAACTCCCATTTATAAAACCATCAGAGACTTACTATCACGAGAACAGTGTGGGGGAAACCACCCCCATGATTCAATTATCTCCACCTGGTCCTGCCCTCGACATGTGGGGATTATTACAATTCAAAGTGAGATGTGGGTGGGGACACAAAGCCAAACCATATTAATGACCAACTGCTGTAAGCACTTGAATGAGAATCTTGATAGGCTAGGCTCAGAGAGCCTCAAAATTACTCACAGGGGTTCTTAAAACTCATACTGATGGGCCTCACCCTTAGGGTTTCTGATTCAGTAGCACTGCGGTGAAGCCCAAGTTCTCATTTCTAGATGATGCTGATACATTTTAGGTGACGCTGATGCAAAGCCATGCATTGAGAACTACCAGACCAGGCCAATCAACTTTGATTTCAAAGCATGCGTTCAAGTAATAAGATTCACAGTAGAATTTTAGAGCAGAGATTAGCCTTACAGAGAACTCTGTTTCTCATTCTCCAAATGAGAAAATATGACACTAAGCCAGTCAACATTAAGCAGGATGCTTACAGCAGAGTAGAAAGAGTAAAGGATGTCTCATCAGGACATCTGGATTCTAAGCCTGGTGGCTCCTTAGCCTATGGGCTAGTTGAGCTAACTAGCTTTGGTAAGTCATTTAATCTCTGATCCTCAGCCCCTCATCTGTAATCGAGAGAAAATACTTCCTTGCCTAATTCACATTGTCGTAGAGATTATTAAATGAGATTGGATAAAATGATAAATTATGTCTTAACATCTAGAGGTAAATTAATGTAAGAATGCCTATTACTCAGCAACTAGCCTGAAGCTGCAGATGTAAGTGGCCGAGTCCCAGTGAAGGGCTGCCCTTCCAGCTAACTCAGTTAATCATTTGGGATGTATACACTGAAAAAATACATGTTGGAACAGCATTCTTCTTAGAGTCCTACAGTTTATGGCCTGCTTGTAGAACTAAGACAAAAGAGCAAAGTAGACACAGGTCTTTAATTGCCATTAGCGTCTTAGAAAATGTGAACACCAAATGCCACGCCTAGCAAAATGGAACACCTACACACTTAAAGCACCAAGTTAAAAACCTGATTTCTCTAAATAGTGTTCATTTACTATGGTGGTGGAGGAAAGCAATCTCACTAAGCTGGAAATAGCCAAGACCCTCAAATCCTCAAGTTTTTCCTGTAAACCACAACCTTGGCAAGTGTGAGTCCTTTAAGAAATTTAATTCACATATAGTTATTTAAAATTTTAAACTAAATTTTATCCATGTATTTATAGTGTATCTTATTTCTTAAACAAAAAAGAAAGTCTTTGACTCCAGATAGTAATTGAAATAATTTAAAAGACACTTTTCAAGAGAGTTATTTTTCCGTGCCTGAAATATGGAAAGGGCTACAACGTTTTTTTCTCATTTAGCAATTATATCATCAAATTATTTCCATATAAATCTTTTTGGGGACTCAAATATAAACAAAACTTTCAATTCCCCATGTAAAACTGAAAATGAACAAATATTTTGAGCAGTATGTTTCATTTTGAATATATTTTCTTCTTAGGTATGTTATTACTCATGCTATTATTTTAAATAGTGTGTGTGTCCGTGTGTGTGTGGTGTGTGCACACTTCTCACTTTTTCTAAGAGTAGCTCTTGTGATAATTGCAAATAATTCTTAATGAAGGTATTTTGACCAGTGCTTTTACCCAGTGTTTACCAGTCCCACAAACAGCTGTGGAACTGAGTAAGAAACCAATACTATTTATTTTCAAAGTCTCTGCTCAAACCAGGGCAGGAATTTTGGATAGTGATGGATTAACATATTTTTTCTTACCATTTTTTATGTATTTACATAACAAGCTGTGCATACTTAATAATTATAGTTTGATGAGTTTAAAGATAAGTGGTAATAAAGCCATCCTCAAACTCTATATAATGGACCTACCTATTACCTTCAAATGTTTCCCCTAGCTCTCTTATTTATTGTTATTATTTTGTGAAAGGAACACTTAACTCAAGATCTAGCTTCTTAAAACGTGTTTAAGTATATGATCCAGTGTTATAATATGTAGATGTCATGTAACTTAATTTTTTAAACAATTTAAAATAAATGACAGATTTTCACATTACTCATCACCTGCGTATAAATTACTAGTACAGAATATCCAAACAGGTGCACTACAGCAACATATTTGTTAGGAAAACACAAACCAATCTCTTCTTGGTAAAGAAGTACAATATTTACCAGCTGTCTGAAGAAGTCCTGAACAGTCCACAAAATACCTGAAATAAAGGATCCATGGGCTTTGTCTTTTCTCCGTATACCATTTCCTCCATTTCTCCCACTCTGTTGTTCTTCCCATTAGCAGTTAAGATTGCACATTTGTTTACCCAAGGAGTTTGTTTGGGGTAGGGCTGGCTGGGGAAAAGAGCTGCCTAGGGAATCCAGCTAAGAGACCTAGAAGAGGAAACTTAATGATCCTAGAAGGGAAAGAAGGAGGTGGCAGTGAGGAAAATAGGCTCTGTGGTGGTGGAGCAGCAAGAACATCAAATAACATTTTGAAAGGTTTGATTTTTCTGCTGCAGTTGAGTAAGGAGAGAATGAGAAAGGGGTAAACAGGTGCATTTCAGAAGCGTTCAGGAAACTCCACACTCTGTTTCTATTGAAGTGACCCATCATTAGTAGCAGTACTTTTCTTTTAATATTCCCTTAAACATCGTTGGCATAGTGAAGCAGAAAAGAAGTATTGGATATCTTATTTTTGATGCAACAGTGACAACCAAAGCTAAGACTAAGGGAAACACTGCAAATGAACCTGCAAACAGCCACACTGTACACTACTCTAACAGGCACCATTCTACTTCCAATCCCTTTTGTTCTCAGACCACTCTTCTCATATACATGAATAAAGAAGGTGAGGGCAGCCCAACAAAATGGCCTCACATTTTTATATGCAAAAGCAGATAGGAAGATGTTTTATCAAGTAGAGATCAACAGTCATCATCCTACATTTCTCTGAGTTTTCCCTTTGATTTCATGGAACACATTAAGAATGATTCTGAAATTTCAAAGAGATGTCAACTTAAGGGAGAAATGGGAAGGAAAATATAAAGTTCTGTTCTTGAGATTCTTGTTGAATTGTTAGGGAGTCATTACATCAAAGACATTGTAAATTAGCAGAAGGGTTGTTTAGTCTCAATTTAAGATAGTTAATCCTGAAAATATCTGGATACATGGATCATGTTATTGAACTAAAGTATAGCAACTATTTTTAAAAAACAATTAGTTTTAATGTAAAAACCAATTATGTAAGAAAGAAAACCAAATTGTCTCCTCATTGTTCAGATCATACTATACAAGCTTTATTTAAGTCATCTTCTCAAACACAAGCTCCTATATGTAATTCTCCTGCTTAAATATCTTCAATGGAATCTGTTTGACCATTTTATTTTATTTTCCCTTTTAAGGTCCTTCTTGCTATACCCTCAACCACTTTTGCATAGCTTCACAATATATCCTATGTCCCAATCATGCAAATACTCACCTTTCTATGAAGCCTGCATTTTTGTGCCTCAATATTCCTTTATGCTATTTTCCTTCCTCAGCAAGTCTATCTTGAATGAAGTTCACTTATCTACATTCCTTCAAGGGCTAGCTCAAATGCCCTTTTAGTTAAGAAATATGGCTTAAATTCACCCAGTTGGTTTTCATCTTTCTCTCCTTCGTATCTCCATTATGCTTCCAATTTTTAACAGTACATTTTGGTTTGTATCAGAATTTCTTTTACATATCTATCTTTCCCTAGTATACATCTATAAACCTTAGATGGAAGAGACCATTTTTTTCTTTCTAGAATTTTACCACACCCACTCTTCCCAATAACACCTGTCATGATACCCACATGTAGTAGACATTCAATAATATCTATTGAATTTTTAGTCTTAAATGAAATACCTTCTAAAAATTATTTTCTAAAAATTAAAAATGTCTCAGGCTGCCAGAAACAATTGTCTATGTTAGGAATTCACAGATTTACAGAAGTTTGGATTTTCTTAGAAAGTAATACGTATTTTGATTGATTTAACTTTTACCAAGGTTACTTAGCTGGTAAAGTCCAGTGACGTCAGTAGACAAGTACAAGAAGTAGAAGAATTTCTTAATATATATTCACCTTTGGGATTGTTTGAAAATTGAAGATAGGAATATGGAGGTGCAATAACATTTTGCATTAAGAAAGATGCTTTGAAGAAAACAGGACTGGGGAAAGGGAATCACATTGGGAAAAAAACTAATGAAATTACATATAGAAAAAAATTTAGATGCTTTTCATATCCTAATAATTTAGCTAAATTTAACCTCTGACTCTTCTGAAGTTTGCCCTTAAGAAAAAGCAAATCATAGCACAACATATACAAGGTGACTGCAAATGCAAATACCTTTGGTAATAACTAGTGGATTAAAAAAAAAAATACTATGGTACTTTGGAATTCTAAGCATTTTCACAATTCATTGGAACCGATTCAAAAATGCTATTAGAAGTTATTGTTTTGGCTGGACTACAGGTACCATGGAATGCTGAATTTTTGGCATGTCATACTCTTTTATTAAAGAACTTTCGGTCTGCATGTAGAAACAGTGCCTTTTAACTATTTCAATGGGTCACTTAGGATGGTTCAAATCATCTAGACTTTCATTAAATATTCTTGCTCAGATTCATTTAATAAGTAGATAGAGTAGATCATGTTGTCATACTCTAATCTACTGAGGTACAGTGTTAATTTAGGACAACTTATATTTTAAATTAAGAGTCACTGACCTGATTTCATAAGAATAAGAAGTTCTCATGCAAATTATACCAAATTCAAAGGGATGGATTTGGTGGCAGTGGATTTATAACCAGATTTTTCTTCTGGCTGAAGAGTAGGGAGAAGCTTATGTTGCTGGAATTCTTACTCTTTCTTCAAATATCTCCTGTTCCTTTTTCAATCTTTTCCTATTGTTTTTTCCATTGGCTCCCACTCACTGACTGTTTCCAAGTCACATATGAACATATTTCTCTCCCTCAATATTCAATCACATCTGCTAGTGCAATTTTAAAACATATTAACACCCTAATGCTGAATCTCTTATTTTTTTCCCAATGATTGGATTCTCTAGCATCTTAAATTCACAAGTCAAAGTTTTTGACTCTTGTGTTTGGTCCATGAAGAGTCATCTTCCAATCCTTGCACAATATTCATACCATGCTCCTGTACTAATGGGTGATACAAGAGATATTTTGAAATTCCCTGTAATGTTGTTTGAAAAATACTTTTTATATTAGGATGTAATGCCTGCTTTTCTTCAGCACTCTCCAACAGGGTCCTGAATTACGCTAATCTCATCTTCCTGAACCCAGCTTTTAGGACCATTGTATTTTCATGAAAATTTGTCATCAATTTTGTTTTTTACACAGATTAACCTTGAAAAAATTTAAGGTCACATTGCCAAGAATAAAAGCAATACGAGTGATGGACTGATTAGAAAGGGATATCCCCACCTTCAGGCTTAAAGTTGGATTTGGTTCCGGCAAACCTGTCTTATGGTCCAAGACAAAAAGGTAGCATATACAAGATTCCTCACAAACTCACAAGATTTATGACCATAAGCTTCTTGATTATCATGTTACAAAACCTGCTGTGAGTTATTCCGTTGAATCACTTCAACTTTGAGAAAAATGAATTCATAAACAGAGTTAACATCTTCTGTCTTTTATTTTTAACTTAGGAAGAGAGAGAGAGAGAGATTGACTTCTTCTTCCTGGATTCCTGTTTATGCAGTGGCACCATCATGTTCCCTGTTACTGGGGCTCAGCATCCCCGACTCTTCATCCTCCACAGCCAGGATCCAGATTCTTTCCAGGTTATTCCTTCCCTTGGACATAGGTGCTTACCACTTACCCCTAGCTTATGGCAAACAGCATCTCTGTATCAAGCGTAGTCTGCCTCACCCTTGAATAACACCTGACTAAACTTCCTAGAGCATACTTTTTTAAATTAATGACTTATGTTCCTTAAATGCCTACAGGATTAATTTCAACTGTTCCTGGCTGAAACTCAGGGATTTTTTTCTTCCCTTATGACCTAACATCTCATCAATCTTGAACTGACTTGGGGCTCCTTGAACATCTCTTTTAATACAAGGATTGATAAGGGCAGTTTCTCCTCCTCCTCTGCCTCCACCTGGCCATCACAGCAATTCCAACTCCCATTTTTTCTCCTGTTTTCTCTACAGAATGTCATTTAATTATATATCATTTAGTTTGAGTACATGGAGGGGCCTGTTTCATATTACAGAGATAGATATACATGTGTATGTATATGTGTGTATGTGTGTGTATCTATGTGTGTAAAAATGTACCTGTGTGTATGTGTGTGTGTGTGTGTTTGTGTGTATCTACACTAACGCGCACACACACACACACATATGCAGTCAGAGAGAGCAAGATTGACTCTTATAAAGTAAGTTTCTAAGGAAATGAGTCAGGGCCTTTGCTATTCAAAGTTAGGTCCAGAGACCAGCAGTATCAGTAAGATCTGCGAACTTATTAGAAATAGAGACTCTCAGACCTGCTAAATCAGAATCTGCCTTTTAACAAGATGCCCATGTGATTTACATACACATTAAAGTTTGAGGAGCACTGCTCCAGAGGTATGCTTCCAAAAGCACACATATAATATGTATACCTCACAAGCGCTAGATATGATGTGTACTACAGATATGTAGGGCATTGTGTAATTTGTTTTTCATATTCCCTTTCCTTCAAAGGCATAGGCAGTGGTGGCTTAAAGGTAGTTAATACAGGTCAGCAAAATACAATTGTTAAAATTTGAGAAAGTTTATGAGACAGTTGTTAAATGGCCATTTATTAAACAGTCAATTATAGAAATTCACAATTAAATAAATTATATTAAAAACAAAGGTAACATACTCAAATTCACCATTTTATAATTACTATATTCATTTTACTATTATCTATGTCTTAAAGTTACTTAGGTCTATTATGTCTGTATGGCATATTGCTATATAATGATGTATGTATCTCTTCAATTCTGTGTTTAGAGACCACTGGTGTGTGCTTGAAATTCATCACAACAGTAGTATTTACACAATGAAAATCCATAAATACTGTAAGTAAGGGTTTGATTTATTGTTTTGATTGTCTGGATTTAGGAAAGTGATAGAGAAAATGATAATGCAGTTTAAATTTAAAAGTGTGTCATAAAATATGTATTTGCACACATTTTTCTTTTTGAAAAGCCTGTTAAAGATTTACCAGCACATTGCTGGGTAAAGGCACTAGAAATAGAATGTTCCTACAATGAACAAAAACCTGGCACATTTTCAATGTAAAATTTTTTTAGACGTCCATTAAAACTAATCTGCCTCATAGATTTTTGTCGATTCATTTAGACTCTCCTCATAGTTTTCTCTGAATTGATGTTGAGCTCTGCAGCACCACCAGTTATAAATTATTCCATTAAATAGGTTCTGACCCCACTTATTTATTGGAAAATCACCTAATCTCTCCAGTTCTGGAAGCTCTGCAGGCTTCTGCTACTTTCATTGTAAAATGAAGAGTTCCATATTCCACAAGGTGTCATGCTCTCCAGAACCACTATTGCCAGAGAATATTCTAAATAAACAGATTTTATGAGACACCGGAACAAGTTTATTTGTCAGTTTTTCATTGGGAAATCAGTTCAGTATTATGAAAATACATCCCACAACACTAGACTAGGAGATTTGAATTATAAACGAAATATTGATTTACTCTCTGGCTCTCTCTACCCAATTGCAAAACATCTGATTTCTAAAAAGATTTATTTCCAGATACGTAACTTATTCAAATAATAAGCCTCACAACTGAATGCCTAACTAAATAATTTTTCAATCTAGATTTTGGGGAATAACACAAATACAGGAAAATGTCAAAATACCATTCTTGCCTTTCAGACTCAAATAGGTTTTCTCCATACCTTATTTAAAATTTATACTCATAATATATACATCAAATCAAACTTAATTTCACTTACTTTCCTTAGTTTATGGCTTTAATATCAGCATTATCAGTAACTAACATTACACAGAGAACTTTAACTCCTCCCACCGGGGAGGGTAGAACAAAGAGAAAATGATGTCTTTTGAAGAAGGAGAATGAATTATATCAGTGCATTGTATTGTAGTGGTTTAGTTTGGTATGGTTTAGCAAAAGTGTCGAACTTGGCCGGGAAAAAATAAATAAATAAATAAATAAATAAATAAATAAATAAAACCCTGAAAAACTGTCAGTTTGGGTAAGTTGACATTCTTCAGATGATATATTCCAAAATGGAAATGGTAAATACATTTGTTTGCTTCACTTACAACTTTATTTTCTTATGCTTTTGCTACAGTTTTCTGTACTTTCAAAAGTTTCTATCACAAGCATGTATACATTTAATATTTTTAAAATTAGAACAAAGATTTCTTCTAGACAACAGAAATACTGATCTTCCTAGAACTGGAGTGTCGTGCAAAGAAATACCGATGCTTTTACAGCTGTATAAAGTCTCACACTTGCACATATATTCAGAAAATAACAATCTCTGTAACAGATGATGTTTTGAAAAACAAAGGAGTAACACTGTATTTATCTATTGCTAGCAAGAAAAGGGATATCCTATCCAATTTCTTTCTAGATAATTCATACTGAAACAGTTTTGAACCAAAATTTAAATTTAAAAAAAAATTACTCTTTGGACATAAATGTTTCCAAGGATGACAAACTTCCTATGACTTTTACACAGCCCTCCCTGAGCATATCTTGAAAATTGGTCCATTTTTTGACTACTCAGGGTCATAATTAAGAGCATAAATATTGTACCCTGATTGAAAATAGACCCATGTATTTAGGGACTGTTCAATTTTGAAGGGCTCTTACCTCTGCACCAAATGCTCTCAGGCTGCAATGCACTTATGCTATGCCTCACAGTCAGCCAAGCACACTCACATTCTTCAGGGGTCAGTGGGGCTATGGGAGCAGATTCCTCTTGTGCTGTCTTTCCCTGTCCACCCCTTTAAATGCCTACTTCTTACTTGCTGCTGACTGAACATGCATAGGCAAACATGATAATTAGCTCCAAATAAAAGTAAAAAGCAACAAAATGAGAGCCTGAACAATTGAGTAGACATGTGTGACATCAAAGGTGATGCATTTTAAATGGTTTTTTTCTTCTTGGGAAGCAGGATGAGTCGTGGGAGAAGCAGGATGTGTCATGGGAGCCAGGTTCTTTGGACAGGCTGGGTGGGTCCAGATCCCAGCTCTACCTCTTGCTAGACATGTGACTTTAAGCAAGTCACTTAAAATCTTAATGCTTAGTTAATCCATTGACAAAATGGGTATAATATTCATATCTCCCTCAAAGGATGGTAGGGAGATTAAATGAGGTGATACATACCCAGTGCAGGGAATATAATAAGTACTTATTAAAGAGTCGTATTATCATTATTTTTACCTCTTGGTTAAATTTTGTATGTTAAAATTAGTAGCTTTGTGATGTCTGATAGGTTTGCTGCATACTAATGGGTTCCTTGAAGCATTTTAGCTGTCACAGAGAGATAGTTGAATGTGGCTTTGAAGGCAAACAGAGCTAGTATCAGTCCTGGTTTTGCCATTTGCCGTGCACATTTGGAAGCAGCTTACACTCTTTCAACTTGTTTTCTCCTGTGTAAATGAGGCAACACATGTTTCACAGGGAATGCATGGAGATTACATAATGCCGACATAAAGCACTTTATCTAAGACCAGGGACTTCATAAAATGCACGACAAATGTTTGCTAAAATCAACTACAGCCATGCAGGTGTTTGGATAGTGTAGCTGCCCAGATATTTCTGTTAATGTATTACTATATGTCTAATTTAGTGATCCACCCCAAATTACAGTAAGGTAAATCATTTAAAATTATGTTTAAATATATCTGTGCCTCAATATTTGCTTGCATGCAGAGAATAAAAACTATTTGAGAGAAAATATTGTTTTTTAAATATCAGATTTTTAAAATACTCATGAGTATAGTCATATTCAAGGATCAAAGTCACAAAGAAGCAGGTTTTCTAAGCAGTAAAATAATTAAAATTCATCCAAACCATTCTGCATCACCAAATTCACTCACGTGTATAGACATAGACACACACGAGGACATGAATAGCTGTTCAGGACTGGATTTTAAATTGACAGTTGCTTCATTTGAGGACAACCATGTTTATAGTACATGCAGTAATACAGACATGGTATCTGGCAGACATTTGTTGCAAAGTGGCTAGCATCTGTTTCATTTCCACAAACAATGGAGGTTTGTCTAAATCCCTCTACATTGATTTGAAGGTTGATCTTCAATTTTACTTTAACATATTTTGTGGGGAAGTTCAAAGATAAGGAAGCATATTATTAATAAGATTTAGCTTTTTTTTTCTTTTTTTGAGACGGAGTCTACCTCTGTCACCTAGGCTGGAGTGCAGTGGCGTGATCTCGGCTCACTGCAATCTGCGCCTCCCGGGTTCACGCCATTCTCCTGCTTCGCCTCCTGAGTAGCTGGGACTACAGGCGCCCGCCACCACGCCCGGCTAATTTTTTGTTTTTGTTTTTGGTTTTTTTTGTTGTTGTTTCTTTTCTTTTATTTTTTTTTTTAGTAGAGACAGGGTTTCACCGTGTTAGCCAGGATGGTCTTGATTTCCTGACCTCGTGATCCGCCGGCCTTGGCCTCCCAAAGTGCTGAGATTACAGGCATGAGCCACCGTGCCCCGCCTAAGATTTAGCATCTTTTTTACATTGCCATCTAAAAAGAAGTCAAGCAGTCCCCCTGCCTCAGTCTCCCAGCTGGGAAGGAGGCTGAGCTAGGAGGACTGCTTGAGCTCAGGAGTTTGAGACCAGCTAGGCAGCATAGAGAGACCCCATCTCTCTCTCTCTCTCTCTCTCTCTCTCTATATATATATACACACACACACACACACACACACACACACACACACATAAATTTCATGTAAGATTCTGTATATGTAAAATCTTACATTAAAAACATAGTTCTTACAAGCCAGTGCAATCATATGTTCTAGGTTTTTGCTTTGCTTTTTTTAACAAACAAAGTCCCAAGTAAGTAGTTGGCTAGTCACACTTTACAACACAGTAAGACAGCACGTATAATTTCCTGTATTCTGTGGAAAATGGGGATTTCTCAGCAGGCATTTCCCCCATGATTTTTTTATTCCAATTGCTTTTTACCCACCAGAAATGTTGAGTATCCTTTTCCTCAATGTGGCACAAATTTTAGCAAGACTTAACAGACTCAAAAGAACTTGTACCATATATGCCAGACTGCCATGTATGCCCATATACCATATATGCCCTACATTTGGAGGTCTCAAATTGTGCTCATGAATAGGTCAAAGTGAAACCTCATGCTATTTTACTTTTATTTCTACTAACTGGGGAAATGGGTGTGAGTGCCATATGCACACAATAAAATAATGAAGAGAAGTGAAGAAAATAAAGAAGGGCAAGATTGTTCTATAGTAATATTTCAAGGCAAGAGGCTTATCAAGTCTTTTACTTTGGGCACAAAAAAATCAGGTCACAAATAACATTAGGAAAACAAACCAATTTTTTAACTGTGTGGTGGGTTCTAAGTGGAAAATGCACAATGCAATTACTTACATTTATATATTGCTTAAGCGAGACGACAGATGAAATATACTTCATTGTGAAATCTTCAGAATAGGCCTGTTAGCTATTAGCTGTTAGGCCTGTTAGCTATTAGCTAGTACTTTTTCATTATTCTACTTTAACTTCTGGGTTACATGTGCAGAACATGCAGTTGTGTTACATAGGTATACGCATGCCATGGTGGTTTGCTGCATCCATCAACCCGTCACCTACATTAGGTATTTCTCCTAATGCTACCCCTCCCCTAGCCCCCAACCCCCCTACAGGTCACAGTGTGTGATGTTCTCCTCCCTGTGTCCATGTGTTCTCACTGTTCAACTCCCACTTATGAGTGAGAACATGCAGTGTTTTGTTTTCTGTTCTTGTGTTAGTTTGCTGAGAATGATGGTTTCCAGCTTCATCCATGTCCCTGCAAAAGACATTAACTCATCCTTTTTTATGGCTGCATAGTATTCCATGGTGTACATGTGCCACATTTTCTTTATATAGTCTATCATTGATGGACACTTGGGTTGATTCCAAATCTTTCCTATTGTGTATAGTGCCACAATAAACATAGTGTACATGTGTCTTTATAGTAGAATGATTTATAATCCTTTGGGTATATACCCAGTAATGGGATTGCTGGGTCAAATGGTATTTCTGGTTCTAGATCCTTGAGGAATCACCACATTGTCTTCCACAATGAACTAATTTACACTCCCACCAACAGTGAAAAAGCATTCCTATTTCTCCACATCCTCTCCAGCATCTGTTGTTTCCTGACATTTTAATGATCACCATTCTAACTGGCATGAGATGGTATCTCACTGTGGTTTTGATTTGCATTTCTCTAATGACCAGTGATGACAAGCATTTTTTCATATGTTTGTTGGCTGCATAAATGTCTTATTTTGAGAAGTGTCTGTCCATATCCTTTGCCCACTTTTTGATGGGTTTTTTTTTTTTTTTCTTGTAAATTTGTTTAAGTTTTTCGTAGATTCTGGATATTAGCCCTTTATCATATGGATAGATTGCAAAACTTTTCTCCCATTCTGTAGGCTGCCTGTTCACTCTGATGACAGTTTCTTTTGCTGTGTAGCTCTTTAGTTTTATTAGATCCCATTTGTCAATTTTGGCTTCTGTTGCCATTTATTAGGTAGTATTTTTTTCCTTATTTTTTCCAATTGGAATGAGAGTCTTGAGGTACTACCTGGCCAGTTGGCAGAGAAATTCTTAGTGGCAAGGCTAGAATTCAGTAATTCAAATATATAGTCCGAACTATTACCTTTACAGGTTACACAGAATCATTATCACAATTAGAAAGAAACTCCTCTTTTTGTCTTTTTTGTCCTCTGCATGTCCTCAGTGACTTATTCCTCCTCTGTCTCCTTAGACAGACTCTTGTCCAATAGTTTATTAGAATGGCTGGATTATTTAAATCAATGGTTTTATGTATTGCTGTTAGGTTAATTTTCTAAAGTGCTCCTTTGATCATACCTCTTCTTCTTGATGATTTCTTCATTTATCATTGAATCACACCCTTAATCTGAATGCCAATTCTGTCTAGAATATATTGCCCACTTCAGTTGAAACACTGGTTTGAATGATTGTATTTCTTTCCCCACTTGTTTGTGTCCTGTTTCTTGTCTATCCTTCCTTTCTCACTGTCCTGTCTTGGCTTCCTGTGTTAGTTTCCTAGGGCTGTCATTAAAAGAACTACATGCTGGGTGGCTTAAAATAACAGAAATGTATTCTTTTGAAGTTCTAGAGGCTAGAAGTCCGATTCTTGGCATTCCTGGGCTTATCAACACATCATTCCAATCTCTGCCTACGTCTACACATGGCTGTTTTTCCTCTTCGTGTCTGTCTCCTTTTCTTTTATTATAAGGAAGCCAGTCATATCAGAGTAGGCCCACCTAATCCAGCATGATCTCATCTTAACTTGACTACATCTACAAAGACTTTATTTCCAAATAAGGTTACATTTATAGGAACTGAGAAACTGGGCCTTCAACATCTTAATGCAGGACACAATTCAATGCAAACATTTCCCTAAAAGTGATTATGTTATTCATCTCTCAGTGCTCAATATATGCGCAAACTCTATCAAGAGGGTTTGTGTTTCTCCAGTTCATCCTTTTTTGAACTTTCATAGGCTTGAATGACTCCCTGGAGCACTCACTATGTCTGCTTTTTTTCATCCCTCTATCCCAGGACGTCTGGAGTAGTGGCCAGCATGCAGTAGGAACTCAATAAGTATTTGTTGAATGAATGATTGCATTCAACAAGTGAATGAATGTATACCACATACTTCGGTTATTTTTGTAAATGTGGTGGCATAGTGTTATTTTCTGTCTTTAACTTCTCCTCTAAGGAAATGTGAAAGACATTATTTTAACCCTATTTTGTATCCCAGAGCCAGAGTCTAGCATGGAATTCTCACTTGGATAGTAATCTGATCAATGCTTTGCTAATTGATTGGTCTAGAAAAATGTGATTGAAAGGCAGTGAGACTCTGATAGTCTATTCTGAGATATTTTTTAAAAATGGAAGTCTATTTCAGGTAGGAAAAAGGGCAAGGCCAAGTAGATTGGGTGATTAATGTTTTGTTTATACTGTTACAGCAGGTAGCTAATCAGACATCAACAAAGCAGAAGAGGCACCAACCGCAGCACTGCCTCCCCTACCCGCAATCAGGAATGTCAGATGACCATCAGTTGATGGTCAGGCAATTTTTAACTGTCTCTCTAAAATAATAATTGGTTGTAGCTGATGCCAGGGAAAAGTCAGGCTCCCAATAGATAGAAAAAACCTGAAACTGGTGATCAGTGGCTTCTGGATAAGATCTCAGGGCTCACACATTTGCACTAAGAGGCAAAATGGTGGAGTTTGATTGGTATCCGACCTCTAAAGACATTCGGCTGGTAAGGGAAGAATGCCTCAAGTGAGTATGCCTACAACTCCAGTAAACACACTGCGCATGTTCTCCTCCCAAGCACTGACAGGCTACTGCGCAGGCAGACAGCCCCCAACCAAAGAAATAAGGGGAGAAGGAACGTAAGATCCGGAAATATGCCAACGTTTAAAACCCCAAGTCAAAATGTCAAACCGCACGTTTGTCTTTCAAGTCACTCACTTGGCCCTCTTCCAAGTGTACTTTCCTTCCTTTTGTTCCTGCGCTAAAGCATTTTAATAAACTTTTACTCTTGCTCTAAAATTTGCCTCGGTCTCTCCTTCTGCCTTATGCCCCACTCAGTTGAATTATTTCTGCTGAGGAGGCAAGAATTGAGGTTGCCGCAGACCTGTATGGATTTGCAGCCAGTAACAATACCAAGTACAAATTCTCTGAATATTATAAAAGATTCCAGATATCTGGCTGATCATAATTGTTTAGATACCATCTTGACTCACCTTTCATACCTCAAGTTTTGACTTTTTGGATGCAAATGGCTCTTGACTTTTTGGAAACAAGTGGTTCTCTCCTTTTGCATGTTTTATTAGAAATATATAGTGCTAAAGAGCATTTTCAACGGGAAAATCGTAAGAACAACTCCTGCAGTCTCCACTCTTAACTTTGCATAACCCCTAATCAGTTGCACAATGGGGAGCAGAGCAAAGCTCACACCTGGGGTCTTAAATATGACAAAGAATGCTTGAAAGAAAAGAATTAAAATATTTTTCTACTTTTCTATTAATGTTTTCACTTAAGTAGTCTCTTTATCCCCCATGTAAGCCCCAAATGCTCATTTTCTAAACCCTGCAGAAAAAAAATCTGGAAAATGTAATAGGCATTCATGACACCCACGGAAAATGAACAAAAGCAAAGAATTCAAACCAAGTCCCTTACATTCCATATATGAATGAGGAAATAGAAAACAGCATTTGTCAAGAGGGCATAAATCTTCAAGTGTTTGAGGAAAAGCGTTTTGGGGAAATGGTATATTCAGAAAATGTTGTGTATGTGTTATTTGCTTAGTTCGGTGTGTTATGATAGCACAAAAAGAGAGCGGGCTTCTCCAGGAGTTGCAAAGTGCTCAAGCCATTCAAGTGGCTGGTTCAGGCTGCCAGGCCTATATTTGCAATGTAAATTAGCAAGCAACATGGTGTCTTCAATTGTAGGTGA
Organism: Piliocolobus tephrosceles; assembly: GCF_002776525.5. NCBI lineage: Eukaryota > Metazoa > Chordata > Mammalia > Primates > Cercopithecidae > Piliocolobus > Piliocolobus tephrosceles. Next base: position 111,939,955 of record NC_045444.1, on the reverse strand, counting down.
GCCTTAATAGGCCTGCTGATCGCTTCTTAAGAGTGTGGATTTTGTGCAGAAGAAATTGCTGAATGTTGGGGAACAGAGCATCTCACCAAAAACCCCACAAAGGGCAGAAGTGATCGATGTAGAAGAAAAGCGTAAGTACACTTTAGTAAGTGACTGTTGTTGAAGAAGGAGTTCAGAGTTCTGTCCACTGAAATAAGTCATGGGACACCTGACATGTCTTTCAACAATGCACCCAATGACACAGAGAGTGGTTTTAGAATGTATATAGATGTAGGAAACACCAAACAATATAAATTTATTTGTGAGTCTATCCCAGGAGGTGTAACTTTAGCAAAAATGTAAGGTCGCAGAGGTTGACAGAATATACAAATGGACATATCTGCAGGAAGGTCGGGTTCATGCACAAGTATAGATCTGCTTTTAGATAGCAGTCCCAGAATTCAGGTCAAGGGGGCTCCTTTCATCCCAGTGGCAAAGAAAATCATGCCCAAAGGGTAAGTCGATACGTCCTTCACTTCTCATCTATTTGCTTTTGGTTTTGTGGAGAACCTAAGGAAATTTGCTATTTTCCTTAGATCAGCTCTTTTAGATACTTAAAATGGTATCTTGTATTGCCTTCTAGTATTAGATTCCTAAGTTTGTACCATACAAAAGGGTGAGATGAAAATACTCATAACTTTTGCCAGTAATTGAATAAAAGTCTCTAACTAGCTCACCCTCTGCTGAGTTTGTTACACAAATATTATCCCAATATGAAATAGTTTCAGAGAGCAAGCGGCAAAGAGGAAAACAAACACGCATTACAGATAAAAATGAAACTGCCTGACTCCTGGTACCTGCTCAGTTAATGATCAGCTCTTCCCTTTACAAAATGAGGGCACATCTGTGCCTATTGCTCATGTTCTTACTCTCCCCACCAAACCCAGCATGGGATAGAAAAATATAGTTTAATCTAGAACAGAAAACTAACATGGATTGCTTTCTCATAGCCTGTACACTTATAAGCATCAGAAATTTCATGTTAACAATTGTTTAGTTTCTCCTTAATGCAAAAGTTCTGGTAACCATGGATCCACAGGCCGCTGTCACTGCAATGGCTGGGAGGTGAGCAGGCTGATGCGCTGCCCAGTTACCTGAAGTCACCATCCCTCCCTACTGGCCTAGCACTGGAATTCCTCCATCGCTCATGCTCCTTTCCTGGCCCACAGGTATTTTTCCTGTGATCCAGAGGTGTCTACCTACTTCTCTGCACCTTCTCCCACAGGCCTTCTCACTCTGTTTTTCCCCCAAGATTTCATGAAATTAAGTTATGAAGATAATTCATGAAATGGGGTTGCAGGATGACACATTGGATGTTTATCACAAGGTGCCCTCGTGTCCAATATTTGCACCAAGGATAAGGAAGAGGCAACTGAGCAGAGGGAGAGTTCCAGTTGCCATGCAGTCTTGATGGCAGCTTGACTGACACCACAGAGAATTCTGGAGCTAACGTGGCTGTCAGAATCATCCTGCATTTAACTTTTAGACCCCTCCCTCAATCGGTCTCTGTTTGTGGGTCTCCCCGCTGCTGACCACACACCCAGCAGCTGGGAAGACAGACTTTCCTTAAAGAGCTTTTGGCAGAGCATCTCTGAGTGCACCACATCTTGCAAGCCAGTTTGCTGGGTCCTCCTTCCACAAACCCTCTCATCTGAGATAGCATTTAAAAAGTCACTGACAGGCCTGTTCTTTGTTGCATTCTAGCTGTAATCTCTACAACTCCTCTAAGGATCCCACACTTCTGTATCTCCAGAGGGTCACCAGGATAGACTCCGCAGCTGCCCCTCCACACAAGCAGAGTTTTCCAGGATTCCCAAAGTGCACGCTGCTTACAATCCACAGCCAGATAAACTCTGTACTTATCCTGCTATTGCCTGCCAGTCTTCATCACCCCAGTGCTTATTAAGTCTCCTAAAAAAGACCTGCATAGGGATTTTCTGGGAGCATATCAAGGGAAGGATGAGATGTAGAAGAAAAAAACTCCAAATGATTTGACCAAAGTCATTTTGTCCACACAGCACAATTTATCCAAATGACACAATAAAATCTTGATTGACAATAGAATAAGCCCAGCACTTATTTTTGTGTTTGTTTTTCATTTGCTGGTGACTTTAAAAGACATTGTGGGCAGGTTCCCCTGCCCTGAAATATTCACTATTACAAACAGTTGAATAATACATTTTTCAAAGTAGGATCACTCTGAAAAACAGATCAAATTATTCACAAATAAAATGTTCATCAAAGATACATGAGTGTTACAAATACGAGAAAACACATGATTGATTGACTGATCACCTATTCAATTTGACAGAATTATTTCTGCAAATTTGTTTGCCACTAAATACTCTGCTACAGAATCATTCCAAATGCCACAGATAAAACTGGGCTTGTCTTTATCCCACACTCCAGCAGTGAGAACAGGGCTGCTCAAGGTTTTCATCCTGTTGCGACAGCTAACTTTAAATCCAAGACTGATGCAGTACAGGCATAAGCCTGCCTTAGCAATGCCTGTTTGGAATCCATAGTGTTAAAATGTATTATATGTATATATTATACCACTAGAGGGAAGAAGCAGCTGATGGACTTCATTGGGGGACCCCTCTCTAGTTTACCCATCTCCACCTACTCATTTCTTATCTAACCTGGTTCATAATTTAAGTTACATGTCTGGTCCATGTAAGTTATTTGGGTCTGAATCTTCTGCTACAGATCATTAATACATAGACACCAGATGATCACAACCATTTAAAAATATTGACGTGGCTAAGATTATCTGGACTAAACAATCAAAATCAATATTTTGAAATGCTTTTGGGGTAAACAGATGCCACTGGAAGCAAAACAGGTCAGTTTTTTAATGGACCAACTGAAGCCACTAGAGGGGGCTCTAAATGATATTTCAATCTGACTAGAACTCTATTACTAAAAATACTTCTATTGTCTGACATTCTGATTGCACTCTGATTCAGGTCATTCACATTTGCAAAGTCAGGGATTTCAATGTGGTTTATGGGGAATCACATTTCCTGGGAGCTGGCCTGGCAATGCATGATCTAATAAGATCAAGAAGACGAATAGGAGATGTGTTTCTCCTCTGACCTATGCATAACATCATCCGGGTTATAAAGTCATTCACTGGGATAGAAGAATTGGAAACTGGAGCCTTCTAGTCTGGGTGGGTGCATTTGGTCAGGATAATGGGTAAAACTTCTCAAGGCACAAAAGAAAGGTGAAGTCAGGCCTTGATGGAATGATGATGGGAGGAAGAAAGAGACAGGAAGTGAACACACAGAAAGAAAGTGCAAAATGTAAAGAAAGAAAAGAAATGTATTCTACCTTAATTTCAATCATAAATCCAAATTTTCATCATTCTTATGACTTAAACTTTCAGACCTTTTTTCCCAAGTTTAGTAACAATCACTTCCATGGACATTGATTTAGAAATATTTATAGAAATATATTTAGAATAGCAAATCCAATGATCTAAGCTTGAATATTAGTTAAATAAACCTATGCAACTATGCAGTGTATATGTACACAATACACATTTATATGTGCAAGTTTGTTTAATGAGATATTATTTCTTCATATGACATACACATACAGACAGACTGCAGGGGGAAATCACTTTCTAATTAGGATCAAATCTTTTTTAAATTTACATTTCTAACTAATTAGTGTTGATGTTGAGACACCCACATTCAATTATACTACAATCTGTGACAGAAGATACACGTTTTCACTCAAATAAATAATAAAACAAAAGTACATAAATTATTGTCTTTCCTAAATTAACAGTGACACTAAACTTGAAAAGAAATTAAAAGTCTATAATAATTATTATCACCAATGATTCAGAACCTAGCAGATTTTTCACTAACAGATCTGTTTAACAGAAAGCCTGAGGACTGGCTGCTTTAGTCAATGAACATTATCTTATCTCTAATCCATGGAGAATAATGAAATTTTAGGGATATACTTTGTAGATAGAAGGATTTTTGGATTGCCCTCCTGCCGTGAGATGGTCTCCAAAATAAAATATGGTACAAGCTATGAAGCAAAAAGTAGGACAGAGACATCTGAAGACCAATGACGAAAGGTAAAAGTTGCAAGGATTTCTACCTCCATAAACACAGAAAGAGACCAGTTTATCTTTCAAACTCACTCAGTCTTCCACTACAAGAAGTATATTCCAGGAACAGACTATTCTCTATTGGTCCATTCTTATTTGGCAACATTAGGCAGTTTCTTGTTTTCTGTAAAGTGTTCAAATGCCACTTTACAAGGACAGATTGCACAATGAAAAAAGATGTGTGGAGGATTGTGCACATCCTGGGTGCAATTTCAGGCTGGGTGGAAATTTCAGTGCTACACACTTGTGTGAAAAAGCCTTGATATGTTTCCAAGTCCCTGAAAGTTTTTGGCACAGGCTTTTCTGGGCCAGAATCTGAGATAACCCAGTTAGACACCTCCACACACAGAACAAATGGTAAGGTGCATCTGGCATTTATTTAGAGGGAGCCATCATTTAGCTTTAAGCAGAACTATTTGCATGGGGAGGAACAATTCTGGTAGAGTTTATGAATAACTCCCACCATGGCAGTGTACAAATGATCACTGATATTCTCTTGGAAAACAAATCTTTTTTTTTTTTTTTGAGACGGAGTCTCGCTCTGTCACCCAGGCTGGAGTGCAGTGGTGTGTGTGATCTCGGCTCACTGCAAGCTCTGCCTCCCGGGTTCACTCGATTCTCCTGCCTCAGCCTCCCAAGTAGCTGGGACTACAGGTGCCTGCCACCACACCCGGCTAATTTGGAACACAAATCTTATCCATATAATGGATAACCTAACCTCTCTTTCAGTTATCGGAGTAAATTTTGGTTCCTTATTGCTGGGTATAATGAATCCATCCAACAGGAGTAACATATTTATCCTCTGTTTTCTAAATATCAATTTTAAATTCCAAAGCGATGGAGCATAGGCAAACACTTTCTCTCTCTGGCAATCTTAATCCAGAAAGAAAATAAGAATGAGCTAAAGTAAGCATATCCAGATAATTCTTCCAAATGGACCAATCAGAGAGTAACCCCGCCTCTCTTACCTTCAGAGAGACTAGAAATGTGACACTGATCTGATTAATCTTCCTCCACGTGAAGAGAAATATCAAGATTAGAGAAGAATTACTGTTACCCCTCCCAGTATGAAACAATAAACATATCACCAAATGTGACTTTATTTTGTAACTCAGTAAGTTTTCTAATGAAATCTGACAAATAGAAAAATAAGACAAATGGATAAATTACAAGTTCAGTGTTTTATCAAAGTAATCAGTAACAATAATCTACCATGAGCAATACTAATAGCAACTGTCACCTAAAATACATATGTCAAACTGATTAATAAGAAATCACTACCTTATTAATTATATAATATCTATAAGGGAGATTGGTAGCCTCTTGAAATCCTTCAAGAGCTAGTATTATGAGTGATAGATAATGTATATGCAAAAAAGTCATCAATTGATTGGTTAACTAATTGATGGATTAGAATTCACTCCACACCTAAAGAGGAGTGAATAAGAGACAATGTCATCTTGAATCGTTTGACCTACCTCAATTGCTAGTACTTTCTAATCATAATAAGCTACCGCGGACTGAGTTTCCAAAGCATCAAAACATCGATAGAGGCCGGGCGCGTTGGCTCACACCTGTAACCCAGCACTTTGAGAGGCCAAGGCAGGCAGATCACAGGTCAGGAGATCGAGACCATCCTGGCTAACATGGTGAAACCCATCTCTACTAAAAACACAAAAAATAAGCCGGATGTGGTGGCGGGCACCTATAGTCCCAGCTACTTGTGAGGCTGAGGCAGGAGAATGGTGAGAACCCAGGAGTTAGAGTTTGCAGTGAGCCGAGATTGCACCACTGCACTCCAGCCTGGGTGACAGAGCGAGACTCTGTCTCAAAAAAAAAAAAAAAAAAAAAAAAGACAGGTGTATATCAATAACATTAGCACAATAAGGATGCAAATTAAAAACAGATATTAAAAAGTAAACATAATTTAAAATCATTACCGTCAACATGTTAAACTGTTCAGCTATCTTACATAGATTTTTAATCCATATAACACAATATGATACAATAAAGCAGAAAGTAACTATAAATATTTCTCACTCTTTGTTTGCCCTACATATACTGAAAAATTGGTGAATATGCATCTTTTTGTTTCTAGAAAAATAAAGAGAAACTAGAAAGAGACTAAACATGAGGATGTGAAACTGAAAGCAGAGTAGACCAACGAAAAGTTTAAGCAAAACATGATTCATGTTTAAGAAAGTTCTGTTCACACTCTGTGTCTGTCCATGGAAAAAGAGGAAATGGATTTAAATTTCACCATCAAAAAAGAATTACTTTAAAACTATCACAGCTTCTTGACTAAAGTGGTAAGAAGGAACTAGATGTTTATATTTCCACTAAAAACATATCATGTGAATTTAAATTTTGAGCTGCTAAAGGTGGGACACATTTAGTGGAAGCACTTAACTGAGCACTCTTACCAAATCTTTCACGCAGACATGTAAACAATGGAAATGAAGCAGAGATCAGGCTTCTGCTCTTGTGGAACCTGGATTTAACAGAATATTCTTCTTCAGTATGAATCGGAACTCAGAGTTCTGTTTCCCCAGCACAAAGCAGCATTCTTTTTGTTTGGCAATCAGATAAATCTAAGCCTTTGTTATGTTGTATTAAAATAAAAACATTAAGGGACCTTTTTTTCTAAATGTAAGGATTAAAGCTATACTAACATTGATTCAATCAAAAAATTGTAATTCAATTTTATCTATAGATTCTGACTTGTATTTTGAAATATTAAAACGAAAGAGAATGCCTTAAAGTACATAGATTTTCTGTCACCCAGGCTGGCACAATCATGGCTCACTTCAGTCTCAACCTCCCCACTCAAGTGATCCTCCCACCTCAGCCTCCTGTGTAGCTGCGACTACATGTGCATGCCACTTGCAGTATGCAGAGTACAATAACAACATGTAGAATACAAAAGAGATTCATTTTAAAAAATCATTAAAGAAAATGTAAAATGCCTGGGTAATTTTACATTTTCTTCAATGACTCCTTAAATGAATCCGTTTTGTACTATGCATATTGTCTTTTTTTCTTAAGTATCGGTGGAAATTAGTTAAGCTGTAACAATCAGGTAACTAAAGAATAAGGAGATAGAAATAGAGCCCCACAAATTAGTTGCCAGAAAAACATCTTAGAAATGATTCTACATTATTTCTGCATGACCAAATGCTTTTTCTCTAAAAAACATCATATATGAGCACTGTTGTCCCTGTAGACTCATTTGGGTATTAAGACAGTGGTTTTCCTCTTATGATGTTTAATACAGAAAAGCAAATGTTTCATTAAGCATCTTTTTCCTACCTGCCTGCCACATGACCTTTGGTCTTGATTAACATAGTAATGAATTACATTTATCGCTCTGTGTTCACAAATACACTCTTGGGGCCAATAAAATGGCATATGGCATAATTGAGTCATCTGTTCAGTCATAATTATTATTAGGTAAACACTTTCAGCCTAGTGGAAGTTGACAAGAGTCCACTGTGTTCCCTGGAATCAGAGGTTAAGATATTACTCTGTTCCTTGTTTTAGGTTTAATCACATTCAGGTTTTCCTATTTTCCTGACAGTATGTACAGTAGCAGTGTCTGCTGTCTGGTGTCAGACTTTTTGTTCTTTTATTTGGCTCATGAAAATAACCACAATAAGATATAAAGTGGGATTAGTTCAAAGTGTTTTTTTAATCAATAAAGGAATGTGTCAATTGAAGGGCTGGTGAAATCTGTTTTACTCATAAATGCTAGCATACCTTCTAGAAATAAACCTGAGAGCCTCATTAAAAGAATGTTAATGATTGCATTAAATATATGTAATAAAATTCTATTCTGCACTAGTGTCAGAACCGAGTAGAGACCAACACCAGGCATATAACAGTGATATTCTAGGAAAAGCACAGGATGTACATTGCATTCACTCTGCACAGTGTAGGACCAGTGCTTGGTACATGATATGGGCTCAGCAAATACACAATGAATCAATAATGGAAGGTGACAGAACAGGAGCACTGTCATCTTGGACAAATACCACCATTTTAAGTTCCAGCTCCCTTTCCCTCATGCATTTCAAGGAAATCACTTTTCTTCTAACAACAAGCAGACAGAAAGAGCAGACAGTAAAACACAGATAAGACAGCTTGGGCACAGAAGAAGCAGGGAACGTCTTTTGGGTAATCTCTAAACTTCACACTTATACAATGGGCCCAGTAAAACAGTGAGCCCTAATAAGCACATTCCTTTCTCTTTAGGTGCATTCAGATAGGGAAGCTAACTGGAGGTATGCCTGCAGCTGCAGGAAGATATATGGGAACAGACACAAAAACTCTACCTCCCAGATAAGCAAGACAAAGAGACACAAACTAAAAGTTGGCCTATGTGGTCTAGGAATGGGATGAAAGCTCATAAAAACTCTTCTCTATACAGATAGCACACCTGGTTGTAATTGAACCATCCGGCCCTAGAAGGGTAAGACATCCCCTCCTCACCAGCCTCTGAACCCTTAAATACCCTTAGTCTGTAAGAGAGAAGCTCCTGACCTAATTAGGCCAGAAGCCCCTCTCAGGTTTATTCTCCAAAATAAACCTGTCTTTGATTGTTAAGTTGCTTTTTGTGTTTCTTTCTTCCTTCTTCAACTCTTACAGAAGGGAGTGAAGAAAGCAGGGCCAAGGCAGAGACAGAGATTCAAGCCAAATTCATGTTCTCAGTCTCAGAGCAGAAGATGCCAGGACACAAGTCAGCAGGGCAAGTATCAGATCTTGAACTGTGAATCCAAGACAATATGAGGAACTAACAGTGTCAAATGTTTCATCAGGAGATGTAGTCTCATGCAGAAAGTCTGGGCAAGGGTGACTAAAATTCACTGGGCCATGTCTGGTTGTCTCAGAGCTTTTTAAAAAGAGAGGCTAAGCCCATTGCTAATTAAGCAGTGGACTCATATGCAAATGTAATGTGTGACAAATGTCTTTCATCTGAGAACTCCAGAAATAAAGTAATTAAAGTGGTTGATTTTTGTATGCTTAGATACTAGGAGACCAACCTGCCTGGGGAATGAATATGCTGATTCTCTTATGGACCAGTGCCTCTAGAAATCCCAGAACTATTTACATGATACCTGATTAAGAGAATGGACGCATCACAGACTCCTTAAAATTTATTTTCTAATTGCACATCTATTCATCTTAATCAACACTGACATTTTAAGAGCTTGTCAATAATCATAAAGAAGTTGAGTGAATGCTAAACCTTCAACCAAAGCACTAAGTTTCTCAAACATTTCCATCCAGTAGTCGTAAACTATGGTCCTGGAGAAGGGAAGATGTATGTGAGAGAACCCTACAATTTACCAATATTTTCTTATTCACCTTAAAACTTATGTCAACGTTCCATATTCTTCATAACACATCAATTTGAAAGTATAAAAATAACAAAAGGCTACAGGAGTATATGCCATGCTTATTCTCACTTTATATACAGTAGTCTCATTTGTGTCTAAAATCATGGACATTCTTATTTCCATTTTACACTGAGTCATTGGCCATTGTCTATCCTGCCCATTGACAATAAAATTATTTGATTAATTATGAGGAAAAGTTCATTGGACTGTACATTGAAGGGGTACCACTAATTATTTATCAGGCTGTTTGGCATTAAATAGTATATTGTACATAGTGGATAATGTATAGTTGAGAATAGGGATATGGATACAGGTCAGAGGTGCACATTTTGAATGTGCACTGCCTGGCCAATTGTTAAAATAATTATTCAGCCAAAGACAAGTGTATCTGTTTCCTATGGCCACTGTAACCAATGATCAGAACTTAGTGGCTTAAAACTGCACAAAACATTTCTCTTTGTAAAGCTCTGGAGTTCAGGAGTCTGAAATGGGTCTAACTGGCTAAAATTAAGGTGTCAGCAGCTCTTTCCAAGGCTCTGGGGGATAATCTGATTTTTTGGTTTTGTTTTGTTTTTTGGCCTTTTCCAACTTCTAGAGGCTGTCTGCATTCTTTCACTCAAGCTCTTTACTTCATCTTCAGTTGCCAGTGAAATTTGCTCAGGTACTGTCACTGTGACACTTTTGCCTCCCTCTTTCCCATTTAAGGACGCTTTTGACTACATTGTGATCACCCAAAAATAAATGTAATTATTTTATGGTCTGCTGGTTAGCAAACCGAATTCCATCTGAAATCTTAATCCCCCTTTGCTATTTAACATAACACGGTGGTACCCAAACTTTTTGGCACCAGAGACTGGTTTCATGGAAGACAATTGTTCCACAGATGGGGAGGGGGATGGTCTTGGGATGAAAGTGTTCCACCTTAGATCATCATCGGGCATTAGATTTTCATAAGGAATGTGTAACTAGATTCTTCGCACGTGTAGTTCACAGTAGGGTTCGTGTTCCTATGAGAACCTAATGCTGTCACTGATCCGACAGGAGGCAGAGCTCAAGTGGTAATACTCTCTTGCCCGCTACTCACCTTCTGCTGTGCAGCCTGATCCCTGCCCCTGATGTAAGATATTAACAGCTTCTGGCAATTGAATGTGGACATCTTTGGGTAGCCCTTATTCTGCCTACTAGACTAAAATTGAAGTTAATATCACCATCAATCATAACTGAATTCCTAGGACACTAGAATAAGTCTATAACTTTATTAAAAATTACATTGAGATTTATTGATAGTAATCTGTCAGTCAATTTTTTAAAGTTTTTTGTTTTTGTTCTGTTTTCTGTTTTGAGACAGGGTCTTACTTTGCCACCCAGACTGGAGTGCAGTCATACAATCATGGCTCATTGCAACCTCAACCTCCTGGGCTCAAGTGATCCTTCCACCTCAGCCTCCCAAGTATTATAGCTGGGATTTCAGGCACATGCCACAATGCCCATCTAATATTTTAATTTTTTTGTGTAAATAGGGTCTTTCTATGTTGTCTAGGCTGGTCTCAAACTCCTGGGTTCAAGTGATTCTCCCACCTTGACCTCCCAAAGTGTTGGAATTACAAACATAGGCATGAGCCACCACTCCTGGCTCCAAAAGTTTTACATTATTACACAAAAATATTAATTGCTCTATAAAAAAATCAATAGATGGCCAGGTGCGGTGACTCACACCTATAATCCCAGCACTTTGGGAGGCCAAGGCAGGAAGATCATTTTAAGATCAGGAGTTCAAGACCAGCCTGGCCAACGTGGTAAAATTCTGTCTCTACTAAAAATAAAAATAAAAATAAAAAAATTAGCCGGGTGTGGTGGAGGGCGCCTATAATCCCAACTACTCGGGAGGCTGAGGCAGTGGAATTGCTCAAACTTGGGAGGCAGAGGTTGCAGTCAGCCGAGATCATACCACTGCACTCCAGCCTGGGCGACAGAGTTAGACTCCATCTAAATTTAAAAAAAAAAAAAATTCTTGATAGACTGAGAGTTTTCTGAAAAGTATCCCATGAGACCTTAGAAGAATTACTACATGAAATTTTAAAACAGTAATTAAAAGTTATTTTGTGGCATGTAATGATCAAAAAAATCTCTAAAGCTTAGAACTATGATATCTCATTTTGTTTTTTTGCTATATATTTGTATTAATTTTCACAATTAATGGTCACAAGCAGGAGTCAATATTTTTCAGGACTGGCATTACTGGGGAGCTTGCAAGAAATAACAGAATCTTAGAGCCAATCCCCTTGAATTAGATCTTAAGTTTTTACAATATCCCCAGTCAATTTGTGAGCAGAGTCTGAGAAGCACTGATATAGCAAATAGTCTCTTACTTAATATAAACATTTATATTAGCTGTCACTATGTTTCCCTATTTAAGTGTTTGAATGGCCTTTGCTAATGTTTTCGTATATGAAATTAACAACTTTCATAATCATAGTTCTATTCGTATAAATACACATTTATACTTTAAATCATTGGTAAGATTTTAATCTATAAAGACAGAAGACATACTGAGTTACATCTAGAATTCACCTATATTTGAAAGTGGCTATTCAGACACAACCATAGAGCACAGTGATATGCCCTGTTTTATTACTCAGCTGGGCATGCTGACTGGATGCGAAGGTATCCTAAAACATTTCATAGTGCTTGATTATGCACAAATGCAGCAATTCTGGGAATTCCGTTGAAACAGGCATTTGGTTACCGTGACTTCTAAAGGCTAAGGATAAAGCCAAGGCTAACAAGTAGATTTTAGCCAAACGCTCCCTGTGGCTGAAATAGAACCCTGTATGCTGAGCTCTATTTTGTGTGTGTGTGTGTGTGTGTGTGTGTGGTGGGGTGTATGCATGCATGTCTGTATTAGTTGATTGTATTGTCTTTTAATATTGACTTGGAAAGAAAACAAATCAAAATAAACAATAACAAAAGACTAATCAACATAACACTCTAGGCAATCTTGGGTTGCTTAGTTTAGAACGAATCAAATTCAGTGGGAAACCGCAATTGTCTTTGTAGATTTGAGGAAAGGAAAGAGGAGTGAGAAATGTCTATTGAGGCCCTAAGTGGTAAGACTGAAACCTATGTGAAGAATTTACAGAGGAAAGATTTTTATCCTCATAAGATATAACTTACAACCATCCAAGAAAGCTATCCAAAGATAAAATGAGCTCCTTGGAGACTTGATGAATTGTCTTCTGCCTTATATGTTTAGCTTTAGGCAGAGTGCTGGCAGAAGGGATTCAAATTTCATTTGGATGATTAATAATAATAGCTCATATTTGTTGAGCACTCTTAAGAGTGCACTTCCTACAGTGCTAATGCAACTTATAATATTAACTCATTTGCCCACAACAGCTTCTTAAGGTAGATGCTACCCTTCTTCATTTTAAAAAGAGATTTGAAGAAGTTAAAGGACTTAATCTAAGCAATGAGTGACAGAAATAGCATTTGAATCCAAGTCCCTCAGATTATAGAGCTATAACACATTGCAAATGAAGCAGGATAGATTTGAGCCCTCCTCTTCCCCTCAACTGGAACAATTCTTCCTGGTAATTGGTGTGAAGTGATTATCTTTTAAGAATGATGCTTTACATTTTGACTTTTTCAAGTCATTGAAAATTTCTCAATGACAATTTATGTGTGTGTGTGTGTATATATATGTGTATGTATATGTGTATATATATGTAGAGAGAGAGAGAGAAATTGGGAGGGTGTCACTACCTTCTGTATAGTTATTGACAGGATCAAACAAGTTAATATAAAGCAATTCAAGAGTGAATGGTTTAGAAGAAATTCAGGAAATGTTTGTTGAATGAATGTCCAAATGAATGAAATTTCCATTCTTATTAGCCTACCATATAACACAGTTTTGAAGCTAAGAAAAACTATTTGACTCACTATTTTTAGCTTATATTCTGAAATGCCACAGAAACTTGTACCTGAGTAAAGTAAGTAAAGAAGGTGGTGTAAGGTTTTGTGATCAATATGAAATAGAATTAGCCAGCAGTTCCTAACAGCTCTAAAGTGGTCTACCTGTTATTCTAAATTACAATCATAGTTATGGTTTCTGTAAGGAATACATCATCTGCCAGGTCTGGTAAATGCATTCATCCTGATCGATCTATCTATCTATCTATCTATCTATCTATCTATCTATCTATCTATC